>NW_015094506.1:28043576-28269339 GCF_001431845.1 Calidris pugnax
GCCGGGGGAGGCGGGCGGCAGCGCCGAGCTGCAGCTCCCGGCGGCTCTGCCCCCCCCTTCCCGCCCCGCCACATCACATCACCTCCCTCTCCACGGCGCGACCGCCCCGCGCCCGGCCCCGCCGCCGCCTCCGCCCTCCCCGGGCACCCGCGCTCCCCGGCCGGGAGAGATGCGGGCACTGTCCCGGGGCAGAGCCCCCTTCCCGGCGGGTCACCCCGGGCTGCGGTCCTGGGGGTGGGAAACTGACAGGCTGTCAAGCAGCGAGCCGTTCGGGCTCTTTGCCGGCTGCATATACCTGCCGGTAAATAGCCTACACGTGTGAGTACTTCTTTCTGTCTTAAAAGGCTCGCTCCTCTTTTGCGCTCCCCTTTTGGGGTATCCGTCAGGGCGCAGAAAAGCTGGGGTCCCCGGTGTTAATGCTCTCTTTGTTGCCACACAAAAAAAACCAAACAAACAAAAAAAACCCCAGTCGGGATAACAAAATTGCTTGTCAAGCTCCCTTAAACAACAACATATGTATAAACAACACTTTCATTTTAAGAAAAGCTAAAACACAGCAAAATGTGGAAACGCATAGTTAGGATCAATAGCCAGCCTGGATTCTACCCCGTCATTGCTGCACAACCCGCAACATACACTGAAACATGAAACCCCTCGCACATTCCCCACATAACTTGACTATTGAAAACACAGGGCCAGATTGCTGCCCCCCAGCCCTGTGGAAAACCTCCCGGAGGAGAGGAGGATGGAGCCCTCCGATGGGTTTTCTTACATGAACTCCTTTCGCTTTTCGAAAGGGTGGCAGGCTTGGTCCATCCAGGGTCAGATTATAGGATATTTTTTGGATTAAGACCTCCTGAGGCAGAGCCAGCCTGTGTCCTCACCGGTTTTGCAATTCCTGTCTCAGTCTCTGAATCCCAAGAGCATCCCTCTGGGAAAGCCATCAGGGCTTTTGAGACCCACTAATGAATGGTTCTTTTCCATGGCTAAGAAGGCAACATGGGGGCAATGCAGCAGAGGCAAATACTCACCCCTTTTTTCCAAAGCAAGAAGGAAAGCTTTTCACATACCTGCCCCTAGAACTCCACCTGGAACCACAGATCTTAGTTACATCTTCCCATAATTTGCTTAACAGAGGTTTCTCATCAATTTTAAACAGTAACAATTGGCAACGCCTCACAGAACACCTACAGACCCAAATATTACTGAGAAGCACCAGCAACCTACCATTTCTGACTTTCCACACAGAATCCCACAGTTTCAGGTGGATCACCATGGCCATAAAGTAAATAAACAAATGAACTGCACCATCAAATAGTCTCTCAGCTTGGAGAAAATCCACTATAATACATTACACAATACTTCATTGCAGATCAAAATCACATTCTCTCACACAAAAAAAGAAATCAGACACCGTGAGTAACTAATTATGCTATTCACACTTGGTTTTGATCAGCTAGTATATCGATTGATTTTAATTGCTTTGCTCATAGGTTCAGAATCAGTGTCATTCCAAATATTAGGGAAAATCATGAAAAAATAGTACTCACCTCATCTGTCTTTGAATTTAAGTATTCATTTGCCCTCATTATTTGTTTATACCATCTCGTCTGTCCCCATGTCCTGATGTATCTTCTTTACCTCCTTATGTATGGCCCAGAATTGCAGGTCTGAACACAGACAGTAACATCTACACCCGCAAATTAAACTGGGCGAAGAACAGGCCCCAGCACTGGCACATGATCTGTTAAACTGGCATTGCCTCTGTCAGTCCGTTGGCGTGACGCTGGAGTGGCTTCGGCCAAGGCCTGCCAGCAGCCTCCCAGACCTCACTCGGGCACCACATGAGGGTTGTGGGGGCCAGTCCCGGGAGAGAGTTTGGGGTGGTCACTCTGCGTCAGGGGTGACACCTTGGGGGTGAGGCTCTGAGTCCTTCTGGGTCCCCCAGCACACTTTATTCACAAGTACAAATCCAGCCAAAGGGATGATACAGCCAGGTTTGAGTCTCAGAGCCTTTAGGCTTCCTTTAAATTAGGTGATAATGAAGGTTTAGGAATCCCGTGGTAGGCATACTGAAAAAAACCCCACCTGTCCTTTCTGGCCCACTTTGGGCATTTGTGAAATCTCATTGCACGGGCAAAATGGTTCGGGGTGGTTGTACCCTTTCTCTGTGCTGGAGTAAGAAACTATCTCTCTTTGCCAAGATGCCGGCACGGATGGCAGCACAGGCGACTGGGTTTATATCAGAAGTAATTTTCCAGTGCAGGAGCCTGTAATACAGACAAATGCACAAAACTCATCTAAAGGTAAGAGCTGTCTGCACCCCAGAGCTCTGCAGCAATGGGCACACAGGGATAAATGCACACAAACACTACCCGTGTGCTGACATGGGATTAGTCCTGCAATTAATCCTATGAGTTCCGACATAATCAGGAAATGAAAAACACAATCCTTCTACTTTCCTAAACTGTGCTTAAGGAGACAACATAATTATAACTTTCTTTGCTCACCCAAGGTCTCAGCACTTGCAGCTCTGGGTTTTCATACAGCCTCTCCAGTCATGGCTTCTCTGCGATGGTCACAGAGGGAAATGCAGATTTAGTGAGACGGGGAAAGGCTGAGGAGCACAGGAACAGCAGTACCCTCAGGAATATTGCCCACAGCTGCAAGAGCTCTGTACAGCTCCACCACTCACCCTGGGACTGCACCCAGCTGTGGATAAAATAAATGTTGTATGGTGGCTTCTCTCCAGGACAGTTCGTATCTTCAACAGCTTCCACTATTTTCCCTTTTGCTCTACCTGCTAAAGCAGCAAAAGTTATTTGAAATAGGAAAGCACTTGCTTTCTTAGCCACATGTACCTAGACACACACACACACACATGCACACTTTGAGGAAGGATTTGGTGAGAGTAACTGCTGCTGAGGAGTTCCTTATCAGCACAGAAAGCCTGCTGCTCCTGGGCACCAGAGATGGGAGGAGGAGCCATTTCAAGTATAAAATCAAGGGTTATTTCTGCCTCTAGTTCTTGCCTCATCCTAAGAGGATCTGCAGTTTAAAGTATGAACTATACAGGTGACCCAAATCTCCTGATGAAAGAATGTTGAGATAAGAATTACTGCTCTGAAATCCTCAAGGTAACTGGAAAGCTCCTGGTTCCACTGAAGTCAATGAGGAAAACATGATGAACTTTCAATTCTCGTATGTGGGAATAATGCATGTGTTTGTCTGTGTGTGTGAGTCCCCTCATTTTCATACTCGTTTTGCCCTATTATTCATCTGTAGGATTTCAAAGGAAGATTCTTGTCCCAGTTACAGTAATAAAACCCTGTAACTAGTTTAGAGCCAGGAGGACTCAGCAGCTTCACTCTGAGAGCAGAGTTTAGAGCTGGGCGTTTGCTATTAAAACCTGTTATTATCAGAAGTCTGGAAAGAATGAATGCCATTGCACTTTGGCAAAGAAAAGATTATAAGCATAAAGTTAGTCCATATAACTCATGTTTCATTGTAGCGAATCACCCCAGAAGGTTTTTTTCTTTTTCCTTTACTTTTCAGTTCTTCTCCACAGTTCATCACTGCAGCATGTTAAGAGAGTTTAGGGAAGTGTCTCTAATATGGCAGCAAGAAACAAGTCTGAAAGCCCACAATTAGTTGCTGAAATCTGAACAAGTATTTGCGTTCATCAATTAAGGAAAGAAACTTCCCAAAAACAGCAGACATTCAGTCAAGACCTTTACACAGAGAAAACATTTCTGATCTATATTGTTCATTGGCACAAGGACACTCTATGGTCTCTGTTTAATTAGGCTTGACATCAAGCGTATCAACAATCAACTTCGACCACTAGGAAAATGAGAACAAATCATAAAAAGCAGTAAGTGGGAGGTCTGGATTTTGGACCTGCCTCTTTCATCCACCCAATGGCCTTAAGCAAGTTCTATAACTACTTTTCACTTTTCACTTTACTTGCTGCTAATGCTGCCCAGCAGAATTCACGGCACTCAATTGAGGTCCCCATACAATGCCTGTCACTAACAAAGCTGCCCCATTAAGGCACCAGTCCTTAGGGCAGCCAAAAGAAAAGGCTGTACCTTCCCACAGAAGAGGTGGGTCAAAGCACCTCCCAGTACGTGCTGTGAAGCCTGACCTGGGAGGTGTCCTCTGAGGTCACCCCCTGAGCTCAGTGCCTGGCAGAGGGAGGAGGAGGAAAAGGAGCGGTGAGATTGTGCGTGATCCAAGAGGCAAGCTGTCCAGTGCTATAAAAGCCAAATCCTCCTGAGAGTGGCTCTTCAGCCTTTTGGGAACTTAACTGTTGGAAACTAAGGACGCCATCAACTTCAGACACCTCCAGCACCTGAACGGTTGTTTCTCATACTACTACATTTCTGGTAGACATATACAGATATTGGCACATTCTGGTACATTTCTACTCAGAGTTGCGTGGTACAAAGTCTATAGGTAGATATGAACACTGACGGGTGGCTTTTCCACATCTTAATGGGGTATTTTAGCAGTAAACAATTGCGAGGGATGAAAGTGCTGTTATCCCTGTTTTACAGATGAGGAGGTAGATAACTAAAATTCTTTGGGTTTTCGGTCAAAATGGCTCACGTAAACTGGAAGCATGTATTGGAGAAGGGAACTGGGACTGTCTTTCTCTTTAGGAGACTATTGACAAGGCAAGGCCTTCTCCTAAACTGGAAGCTCAGGTCTGTGTGATACACCTGGCCTTCACCAAGAAGTTTGACCCATAGGACAAAACAGACTGATGCACTTGTTCTGGGGTGTGGTTTCTTAATTCTCCTTTCTCCCTTTTTGTTTTTTATTTTCTCGTTCAGGGTCAAAAGAAAGCTACATTTTAACAGGGCAAGAAAGAAAGGGGGAGAAGAAGTTACACCCAGGCTGAGAGAAAACAGGTCTGCCAGTGTGTTCACTTCTCACACTTGTCAGGCTTCTACCACATTCCGGTATCCATCTGGATCCTCGCTGGGCTGCCTGGCTGCGAGCTCCCATCATTCTGTGCTGGCTGCCACATCCCTGCCCCGTGCCACCCGTGCAGCCTTTCACACCACAGCCACAACCCTGGGTCCAGCTGCAGCCTGAGCAGAAGGCTCTAGCAGTGGCAATACACGTAAAGGAGCACGGGAAGAAAGCCTTGCCTAAGGTGTCTTTATCTCATTTCCCTTTCCCAACCCAACTGTTGTAAGCCGCAGATGTCCCAGTTTCTAAATTTGTCCTCGCAGAGCCAATTCACGATGCGCTCACCTGCTGCAGACAACTTCTCTTGGTGCAGAGCTGCTCCCTAAGGGTATGCAGATGCCAACACCTTTCCATCTATTTTAGCATCCATTAGTTCAAGGAAAAAAATCTAAGGGGATGATTTATCGTGTTATGAAACCTCAGCAGTTTCTGTCCCCAAGTAAAGCCACTCACTGGTGCCAGGCTCAGACAATGGAGCCAAAACTAGTTCAGAAAGGGAGCATCTTCTCCCTCCTGGCAACGGTCCCTCCAGAGCAGGGTTAAATCCTCTTGCCCTTTCAGTACCTGATCAACCAGCAAACACACAGTGGCAGTTCCTAGGACTTCCTTTTTAAGTAGTAGAATATCTTAAAAATCAGAGCTAGAAAATCAGACACCTTGCCAATTATCAGTAAAATCAGGTACATGGTAAGATGATGAGGTAGAAGCAGAAGCTCAGTTTCTAACCTCAGCAGATCTCAGTGAAGGCTTTGACAGCTGTTCAGATTAGTAGAAATGCTTCAGGATATTGCCACCATTCTGGCTTTTGCATGTTTCTTGCCAGGGTTATATCACACAGCGTTTAGAAAACTGCCTTTACCAATACATTTTATAGTATTAGCTTGCACATCTACTGATAAGGGAGAAAAGAAAACCATATTCAAAAACATGTATGAAAAGCTCAAAGTGAAATATAGCAAACTAAAAAGAAAAAGTGTGGGAATTTTATGGTAGGATTTTCAGAAGTCTTATGTAAATCCATGAATTTAAGCCTTTGAAATTAAATTTAAATATCATTGCTACCAGAATGTGGCTGGCCTTACTCTAAGCCAGGTGAGCAGCCTGAGAAATGTGTGCAGAGAATTCTGATTACTTCACACATTTTAACGTGACACAGACTGGAAAAAGCTATTAGTAAGTCAAAGAAAACAAGACAAAAATGAAAGAAACCATTTTAAAATGGTAGCTAAAATATAATTACAGTCAGTGCATGGGAATAGAGGAAGCCATACACTGTTTCAGTGTCATTAGCCTCCTACCACATGCAGCACAAAAAACCATACTGGAAATATGGAAGCAATAAACACAAACACAAAAGGGAAGTGAAAAATTAATATCTTAGTGTTCATATGGAGCTTAAGATGAGCATGTAAGAATATGTTTCTGCTTCTTTCATGTCATCTACTTGTTTGTTACACTTACTGTCATTTATGCACTTTGGAGTGTCCTCTTCAGCCCCCATGCCTGTTGTCTCCATGTACAAAAAAAGGTTAAAAAGAAATGGCCAGGAACACTTTGTCAGTGTTCCTCACATATAAAAGCTGCAACACTCACTCCAAATATTTAATTGACCCCCCAGACCAGTCCCTTTGAGATCTAGCTTATGTTAACACAAATAATGTACTGTTAAAAAAGAAATATTTCCTCATATAATGAGTATTTTAGTCCTGTAGCAAACATCGTTCATAGATATACCTCACATCCTCCATTAGAGACTTAGAACATTAATGTCTGGTGTTTGCATTTGACAGTAGAAATAATATGAAGTAACTATTTACAGGAGTAGATCTTTAAAAATACCAGCATAATATAGAAGCAAATATTATAAGCAGTGAGAAAGTATGCTTTTGGATTTTTTAATTTTTCTAGCCCTTGATCTGTTTAGCCTTATTTTCCCTCTGAGTCCTATTTTCCTAAAGCTACACTTTCATAAATTTTGTATTAGTGAGTCTGAATTAAAATACATACAATTGCTTATTTCACAAGTGAACTTAAACCATCTGAATGGCTTGTATTTTGTTTTACTTATAATTAGGATTTATTTCACTTGTCTCGTGGAGGATCACCTTAACCAGTTATTCTAAAACCACATTTAGGGCGTTTTTCTTTCTATCAATCAGCTTCTCATTCACTAGCCCCACTAAAAGCAGACGGAACGTGCTCCAGTTCATGATTTTTTTTCTTGTAGGTGAATGGGATTCCCTGTTACTTCAGACAAATGCTCCCTGCCTGCCCTCGGCAAGGCTGGAAACTGTGACCTCTGCTGTGAGACAGTGTCTTTTTACAGTATTTTGGGTAACACCTGTGAGGGGATGGCACTAAAAAGGCTGCAGGGAGCTGGAATCAGGCTCCATGATTGATGCCTCTACAATTTCTGTCCCCTTCCCTCACATCCTGAGGTGGGCAACCTGCAGACATTCTGCTTGGGGGCTCTCAGAGAAAAAAGAGGTGGTACCCTTGTTGGCTATAGGACATACCGACGTTGGCTATAGGACCTTGGCAGAACTAATGAACACAGTTTTCCTGGGAGTTATGGACAGTGGCCGGATTTTCTGGTGTCCAGTAATGGTAGGATTCACATTGCAGTGTCCTTCACATTGGGGAGAGCCAGGGAAAGAGGTTTCTCCTTCGGCAATTTGCCAGGTTTTATTAAACTCCTAGGATCTTTCTGTCTCCTACTTGCCAGATTTGGTTGATAGAAACAAGGAGTTCAAATGTATTAAGGAGGGGACCCAAACAGGCATGCGTACACATAGTGAAGACTGATGCCATGTCTCCTTTTCTCAGGAGACCCAACTAAGAAACAGGTTTAATACAACTGAAAAATCTGTACAGGTAAACCCACAATAAAGATAACTGTGACTGTTTATCTTCATACTTGAGGGAGTGCAGTTTAACTGAATATCTCCATCTCACAAAAGATGTTGGTCTCTTTCGCTTCTGGAAATGCAGGAATGCTGAATTAGCAATTTTCTACTCATGTTCTAATTGTTCTCATCCTAATGAGGCCAAAAATGGAAGAGAGAAAGAATGCTTGAAAGCTTTTTTTTTTCTTTAATAATATATTTTAAATTTGACCAACAATTTCTACTCATCTTTTTCTGAGAGACTCAGACCAGAAAGATCAGAGATGACACCATTAAAGCATATTTGGACAAGTTAAATCTACGTTGTTCCTAAGCTGCCTATCATCACGGATTCATGAACATTAATTCTGGTGTACTAACGCAACTTTCTAATGAGTACCTACTCCCGCACTGAGGATTGACATGTACAGCCTGATAGTCTTGTTATGGGGTGTTTTGTCAAAGTGCTAATACAGCTCTTACCTGCTGTATTACCTCATCACCATTTTTTTAACCTATACGTGGTTTTAAGAAAGAAGCCCGAGTTTTAGAAATGCTGAGCAGCCAGATGCTTCAGTGACATCAACAGGAGATAAAAGTCATCAAAATCAGGTGTGCTTTTAGGAAGCATGCATGTGCTCCTTCTTCATACCTATTAGTATTGTCCTGTTCAGCCCACTCAGATGTATTTCATGGTGTTGCCTCCCTTCACCCTCTAGCTGTATTATAGCTGCATCAGGTTCTGCTTGTATCACAGAAGATTCAGATCAATAACATATAATTTAGTATAAGAGTCTGCTATTAACTTCTAAGAGGCTCCCCACCTAAGTGAGATAAGCTGGATTTGGCCCTTGGTTATGTTTTAAACTGGATCAAGGCACAGCAAAATGTTTTATATTAATTTGGTATTTTGCTATCAGGCTTTTCTCTTTTAAATAGAGACAGGGGATACGTAAGCTGAGGTTTGGGAGAATTTAGCATTTCAGCTTAAATGGGAAAATCTAGATGGCAAGTATGTTATCTGGTCTATGCAGAAGCATGGCTTCAAATTTATTACAGCTCATTTTAAAGCCAGAAAATTTGCCAAAATTAGTAATGATTCAAACTGTAATAATAGCTGAAGTCCCTGCTAGATCATACATATTAATACACCATCAGCATAAAATGCCAATTTAAATTCACTGATGCCAGTCTCCATCCCATGAGAATCTGAAGCAGCAGCATTAACAGCTTGTGTCAAAGGCTCTTGTGTTAAAATAAAGCAATATGGTGGTAGGGAAGTGGAGAGACATGGAAAATGCCTTCTTCTGTAGTAATCAGCCTTTACAATTTCCAAGTTTTCTTGATCTCTACGACATCAGAGTCTATCTGGCTATGTGTCTGAGCAAGCAGTCATTCACTGCTGACTAGGACAAGGTTCAAAAGTGGCAATCTCCTCTGAGGGAAAAGTTAGACAAACATGGTCTTTTGGCAGCCTGCATATTAAGAGCTACCCTAGTTCCCAGGTTCTCCACAGTGGACATAGTGAGATAAATAAAATATCATTGGATCTGATTTTGTACTGTTTGTGAACTTCGAATTTCAGTACGTCACTCTTCAGGTTGGTTTTGCGAATGTGATATCTCGAGATTCCTTAAAAAACACTACCAACCCTCTGCAACACCCACTGCCTTCAAGCAGTGTGATTCAGACAAGTAGGAGCTTTTCTTTCCATTAGTCCCACTTTCGGCTTCCTTTTAGCAATGAAATGACTCCCTCTTTCCCTTCCCACACAAATAATCCTCTCCTGAAGAAGTCCAGCTCTTAGTGATTAATGGCATTTTGCAAAGTCTGGCTAACCTTTTAGAAGAGCTGTCGGAGCACGGAGACCAGGGAGAGCAGAGCTCAGGGCTGGCTGTCGTTATTCCTGATTCTGCCCCACTGACGTGCTTAGAGATCTTTAATAAGTTAATTAACCTCTGTGACTCAGTGTAAGTACTGGTGTAATGCACGTAGTAATGCTTACCATAGAGTCCCACAGATCTAAGGTGTGATAAAAGGGCAGAGAACTATTATTGTTACTAATGATCATTAGTTTGAAATCATAGTCAGGCAAAACCAAAAATAACAAGGCCATTGCAATTAGTTGAAAGGTAGGGTTGTAATATTTAATTATCATTAACAGGGTACATGATGAAAAATATATTACTTATTTTTGATGGTACTACTTAGAGAGAGAGGAGAAATAATGTTGTGGGATATCTGCAGTTAAGACCAGGAGTAAAAGCTCTGAAAAATGAGGATCACTGAATCTTTTGATTTTTGATTGCAGCATAGAGCTTATTTTACCTACTGTGTTGGGCACTGTGGCTTTTATAGTAAGTCTCTTTTCTTATGTGTGATAGGGTTGTGCACTGAAAGATAACAAGCCACAAGTCTGTTAAGTTTATCTCTGCTTTTGTCGTTGCTGTTATTGTTCTTACTATGCTTAGTGCTAATTATGTATATTATCTAGAGAAACCTAGATTTGGGTCAGAGCACTTTTGGTCGGTGTGCTGCACAAGTACATTACAAGGTATTCATGGTCTCAAAGAGATAACAAAAATAAGCTTTTACACATCACAATTTGTTTTACCTATCTTTCAATTTCTTTTAAACATTGCCGCTGGCATCTAATTAGATAAAGGGAAAAAAAAAATCTCTTCCATCACTTAAGATATTAGTGATCAGAACTGAATATTGGCAGTCTCAAGGAAGACATTCCTTTCCAGCTATCAAGACTTTTCCTTTATTGACTTGTATCTTTCATCCTATCAAAGAAAAGTTTAATTTGCAGCTGAAATCCTGATCCTCCGATGAATCATGTTTTCTTTTGAATGCAAAGGGCGTCTGTCTGGCAAAGTTGGCAGCCTGACCTCCATAAATATTGTTCTATTGATAAAAAGAGGAATTGGATATAGGGACTATCCAAAATAAATATTTTGCAGGGATCCTGAATGTCTGAATACAATAGAGCAAAGGAATGTTATCACATTTTAAATAATTCAGACATAAGCTGAAGTTAGTATTTGTTTTAATTGAAAAACTGTCAAATGCAGTTTGCACCTTTCATTTCATTTGGGAAATTAAAATGGACACCTGTTTAGGGGCCGCTTTTTTTTCCCTTTTATCATCTGTAGGGATTTGCCATTGATTTTGTTGGGAGCAAGTCCGGGCTTCTCAGTTTCTAGGAGATTTAAAACAGGATCTCAATGAGGCATTCAGAAGCACCAGCCCGACGTGCTCCTGCCCTTTGGGTGGAGGTGGATGGAAAAAGAGCCCTTTGTGCCCTCCCCGACAGAAGCCTTCGCAGGCTCGGGGCAGCCGCCTCTGCATGCCAATGGGGCAGACCTGCAAGTGGAAAATCAGCTGTACATCACAGGCAGGCCCCCAGCATCCAGGGAAAGGGAATGTGCATGACCCCCCTTCACACTGAGGTAGCTCAGAGGCATGATATCTCCCCAAAAAATATACTTCCTCCGGGGGCTCTCCTGGCATGGCACACCTCCCCACGGCCCCCTGACAAGGCTGTGCCCCAAAAGATGAAAGACATGCTGCTGTATGCTGGCACACCTCCTCATTTCTGCCCCTTTTGCTCCGACAAAAGCTACTTGCATAAAGCAGAAAGGGTGTGAAGAAGGAGGAGCTGTCTGTGGAGGATTACAGGGTGAGAAGCCCTCAGAAGGGCTTACAAGAGGTGTCTCAGCACCATCAAGTCACGGCAGGAAATGGTCTGACACAGAGGCGTGAGCTGAAGTCAGAAGGACCGTACCTCTGCGTATCCAGCATCATCTTCCTGCTGCTCTTTCCCAGATGGAGCAGTGGGGGAATTTTTCTCACCGGAGACTTTTTCTTCTTACCAATGAATTACACTACATTGTTGCTGCCATACGTAGTCGATGAAAAACAGGGGACATGCATTTTTACTGGCTTATCTAGTTAAGAAAAAGAGAGCTCCTGTCATCAGTGCTGAACTGTATACTAAAATTTGAGGATAAGATATGACCTAGTGTTCCTTTGTCCTGTAACTCACAGCACTGCTGTGACTGCCCTGCAAGGGAACGTTTTTACAGCATATGTGACAGATAAACTAAGACTGGCTGTTTATCTGCTTCTCTCTTCCTATGAATCATTCTCCTTTCTCTATTGTATACCTCCTGAAAAAGCCTTCTGTGTCAAATTGGTTTATTTATTTCAAGTGCATGTTTACAATAAAATTGTAATAAAACAATACTTTTGCAATAAAAATAATGGCATTATTTACCTGGAAGTAGATTCCTCTGTACTGTAACCTCAGGCTGAACTTGCCTTTTTGCTTATATTCAAGATCATGGAGAAGCTTTGCGTCTATCAACTTTCCTTGCTATAGGCACATTTTGGCACTTTCACCCTCATTACATTTTGGAGAAGGTCTACTACTTTTAAAAGGGTGTCACCCTGGTTACATCTTCTCTACCATTTGTAGGAATCAATCAAAGGCCTCCTTGGCACCAACTGAATCTTAAACATGTGTATTAGTCGCTAAAAAAAATAAAATCAAAACAGTGAGAGATGGCGATGGCATTTTCCCCCATGTTGATCCAAAAATTTTCTCTTACCGTTCAAAGAATATTTAACAAAGCCCAGAGAATCAGCCATCCACAGGCAATTCCCCCGTCATGCTGAACGGGCCGGCGCTGCTGTCAGAGAGCACTGAAATGCCCGAGGTCGGGCAGGAGGAGGGCAACCCAGGAGCTCCATCCTGGGCAGTGGTGACCTTGCCACACACCTCAGCATAACCTGGTGCTCGTGACCCCAGCCACAGCCTGCTCCACCTCTGCCTTGCCAGGAAAGCCAGAGATGGCTTCCTGGCCAAGCTTCTTGCACAAACAAACAGCGCACCTGAGGAAGAATAAAGAACCGCTTGTGAGAGGAGTTAAGCAAAAACCTGAGACAAAGAAAATAAATAGTGGTTCGTGAAAATGTCACGGAGCCAAAAACAAGGGCACAGAGTTCCTCAGGCAACCTAAGAGAAATACAGTTGTATTCGTTACGGTGCCATCTGCTAGACTGCAGATCTTGAAATGTGTCAGAGGAAGGCTGTGCGCCTAATCAAAACACAGCTCCCTTCCTTTGCTCAGTGATTTAATACCATTGCTTTTGGGTACATTCTCCAAAGTAACCACCGAGCTGCAAGTTACAAGAAAGTCTTTCTGGTGTATCTGTCAGAGGTCTGATTTCTAAGCACAAGCTGAAATTACTGGGGAATTTTGCTTGAAGTCAGACAGTGTCATATGGATCTCTGCATAACCATTTTTGCCTTGTTCACGCTCTTGTTCTGCTTTCTGCTCTTACAACTAGAACTGCTGAAGTTGGGATTTGGAGGGAGGCTTTTAGCAAACATTAGAGAAATACTCATTAACCTGGGAGAAACTTTTACTTAATTTACGTCTACAACATTAAGTTTAAAAGGTATAATAAACCACCTTCCTCTAGAACTGCGGTAGTTTTCTAGGTTTTTTTCACCTCCAAAAGAGTTTTGCACCCATACAAAGAGTTACACCCCGAGACACAGTTTTAAGGCAACACTTACTATTATACCATAGAGCCAGAGCAGACTCTACATTAGTGTGGCACTGTCTTCGTTCCTTAAACCTGGGGAAATAAGCCCATTACTTTGCAATGCTCGTTTGGAGCACAGTTGAGAAGGACTAGATATTTTTAATCCTCCTAAAAAGCTTTTCGTATTGAGATGAATATATCCAGGAATTGAGCATATCTTTCTGCTATTAAAATTATGCACAATCCTTGAAGAATATACAAAGCTACATTAACAGACAGTAAGAATTGCCTAGTCATTGGTAAATATTGATACCCCCATTAGTTTCTACTATAATACTAAATAAGTAATGATAAATGAAAATAAGTATTTAATACTGTCTTTCTTTAAACAATTTCTTATAATTTTTTTACATTTGTAGGTAAAGTGCAACGAGAGCACTGTATTGGTAGATGTTACATTGGAAATGCACAAAACAATCCATATTAAATGCTTTCAGTCCTACCTTAGAAGCACAGAACCCAATCCAGCTGCCTAAACCTAGGCCTCTGCTGCCATTTACACATCCTACCATGTCCCACCTGCTGCCTTGCTTGTCTCTTACGTTGGGGAATGCAGGTTCCCAAGGGTTCACAGCTGAGCCTGGCAGCTCCTTGCAAATGTCCTGAATGTATTTTGCCACTTGGGAGACCTAATCAATCCACTGACGACTGCACATCTAGTTTTCTTCACATTTATCTCAAGATAACAAGACCAGCTTCTGGCCTTCACCTGTTTTTACCTCTTTTGAGCAGAGATGCAGTGCTTTGGAGTTTGCTCAGAGAGAAGCTCCCACAGCCATCACAAATGCCACTGTATTCACTGGAAAAGCTTTGTTTAGTTTCAGTGAGCTTTGAAGAGAGATCACTAAGTCATTATTTCTCTTAAAATGACAACTAGAGGCCTCAGCTGAGACTCCCAAAAACTGAATAAGAGAAAAGAACTTCCCAAAAAGTTTTGAAAGAGAAAACATCAAATAGATGTGATAGACAGTGGGCAAATAAACTGCTTTTTAAAAAATTATACTAATTTTATAGATTTAGTTACTAAAAAACCCCTCTGTGGTAGAATCCCAGGAAGGACCCTGCTGTCCCCAGGTCCCAGGTCAGCACTTTAACTACAAAGACATTCTTCTTCACCTATCAGTTGAGAGATAGTAACAGAGATTAAGCTAAAGACCATTATTAAGAGCTCAAGAGTTAGAAAACGCATGACCTAACACCCACACAACTTTTAAGCAACAAGGCAGTGCATGTGCCCTAGGATGCCACCTTTCATCACATGCTCATGTCCCTTATTCCTTCCCACAGGTCCTTTTTCAGTGCAAAAAGCTGACTGTACTCAATGAATGAGTAACAACACACGATTTTATTTTCTCTCCATTGTGCAGTGCATGGCCCAAGCTGTTTTAATTCTCCACTGATGAAGCTGTGCTGTAAAAGTAGGATTATTCACATCCTCAAGAGCTCTTTACAATGCCTTTCCCTGCAGCATGTACGTGCTTCACCGTCGTTCATGACCTAGTTTCACAAAGCTCCTCTGAGACACGGACTTTGTACATTTCCCATGTTTCAGATTTGGAAATGCTGTGCAGAATGACTAATGTCAAGTCGAACAGCATATTCACGTCTAGGGCTGCCAGATCCTTGGGTGTGCTCTGGGAGCTTGGACAGGGAGAAGTCCCATCTCTGGAGACTTTAATTGGTGAACTCCAACTAGTTTCCACTGAGAGTTTTTGAATGATGGTATTTCAAAGGGATGTCACTTGGCCAGAGGTGAATTTTTATAGTGACTGTAAAAGATAAGCTCCTGATAAAAGATTTATCTTTTTGTGAAACTTCGTATCCCAGCTCCAAGTGTCAGAAGACCCTACAACAATTAAAATGAAAGACACTGCAGTTTTGAGACAGGTAGAGATATATTTTTGTCTCATATCTCATGCTCAAAACTGGCAGTATAGCTTTACCTGAAATATTCTCTGGGAAAAAAAAAAAAAGAATTTAGATGGAAAATTTCATTCCAACCAAAGAAAGTTTGGAAGAGTTGTGTGAAGCTGAAAACGGGGTATTACAACAGGAAATGTGCAGCCTGAGAACATGCTACTGGCCCAACAGCAGACTCAGAGAGCATATGAAACAGAGGCATAATGTTAAAAGGACTATACTATAAGACTGAAAAGAAAGGAAGCCACAATAAGAACACCTAAGAAAATAATGCCTGTCAAGAAATAAGGCACATTTTACAGATAGCAATCCCAGAGAACATTGTGGTGTGTATTTCTCTAATTATTCCTACTCCAGACTTGTGGCACCATGGAAATATCCTTTTCTTGTTTTCCACTGCCAGCTTGTACGGAAAACCAGCTTGCTGGTTATATAAAATAGAGGTTATCAGCAATATTGCTAATTAACGGTGTAGTTGCCAACTGAAAAGTTAAACTCTGACAAATATGACCTAATGTTACACAAATATGCTTCATCAATCACAGTTAAAAAAAATATAAACAACAGCCAGTATTTTCTTTGGAGTAGTAATAGAACCTATTGGCAGTTAGTGTAATTAAAGGCTAGTAAGCAGATTAAAATGTTTGGGGTTTATAGCCTTCTTGTCTACAGAGAAAAGATGAAAATGTTTTTAAAATTCCACAGCTTTGAACTGGTGGTATTTCTGTTTGTTTAATAGGGAAAGAGTTTAGTGGGAGCCCAAGGATCTACAGGCAAATCCAGGTTCAGCATGGGGAGATCTCAGGTCTCTGGGCACATTCAGGCTTTTGGATGTCCTCTGATGGACACTTGCTGTTGCTGGCACTGATCTTGCTCACAGCAGCCAGTGGCACTGGCATCACCCTGGGTACCTGCCTGATGGTGTGACATACAGAGCTACCCTTTCTTTGTCCCACTGTGCCCCCTAAACTGTTGTGGAATATCGGTCACGTGGAGAAGCCTGAAGGGCTATTCAGGAGATGGTTTTGTTTGGCCTCTTCCCTTCAAATGGAGCAGAGGGAAGTACAGTTCATTTATTTAATTTATTAAGTGTAGAAATTTTTGAATGATAGCTTGTAACAGATGGGAGCTGAAGAGTACAAAGATTAATAGGGAACTTTAACAGCAACCCAAAATGGGACTTTCAGCAGATAATGTTCTTAGGCTTAGATGCAATGAATAAAGAGGTGAAAAAAAATTGCACGGGAGAATTCACTTTGCAGATTTAACAAAGTTAAATCAATGTTTTTACAATTCTGTTTCAAAAAATGGAGTCTAATGGTGAGGATGAAACAAACATTCTTAAATATTCACTCAGAATGGCAGTTTCCCACATGCCATATAGGAGAATGGATTGACCATTTTTTTTATTCTGTCAGAACAACGTTACTTATCTATTTTAGTACAGACTCAGTAAATCAAGGATACATTTCACAGTAATATTTATTTAAGCAGCAAAACATTACTCATTGACATAGAGAACTAAAGTTCCATTTATGCTCAGCAATTTATCATTAGACTCACTAGATTCACATACCATCCCAGCAAGATAAGGAATGCTATGAAAAAACCCATTACTAATAAAAAAGAAAATCAAAATCTGCATATTAAATGCATTGCCCTGCACTGTGATGGAGGTTTTGTTTTAGTATCGGCAAAAGAGAACAGCACTATAAAAGCAGAATACGCTACATGAAAAGAACATTGCTGGAAGTAGTGACAGTGATAATTGGCTATGAACCTTTTGTGAACCCGTTGATTCCAGCGGCCTTTGGATGAGGCCCAGAAAAAAAGCCACATTATGTGGCAGGCAAATTTGATAAAGGCACAGTCTGAATCAGAAACAAAGAAGTTGTGGGGAGCTATGCAGAGTAGACCATGAAGCAGAAAAAAGTAGTATTCGTACAGTCAAAGGAACAAGTGTAGTAATTGCATTCACTCACATTAAATCCAGTTGACTGATTTCCACTTAAGGAAGTTTGATCTAAGAAAAAAATAGGAATCAGAATTGAAAAAAGTCTTCAGGATCTGTGTTATATATCTAAGATAAGCCCTGCAGGCAGCAATACCTTTTATTATGCTTGGCATTTGGCCCATACTTTGTATTGCAGTTGGGTTTCAATAATCACAAACCTTCAAGGGTTTATAACTTCTCCCTCCTTTCCTGGGATCATCTGGCCAGCTCCCCAGTACACTTCCAGCACAGTTATGGCCCATGAAATACCATGTACAAATACTTTGGCTCTTCATGTCTCCTTGTGAACATGGGTAAAAACTACTGTTTCTACCAATGTAGGACTGGGTCTCTGGTGAAAGAGGTTTCCCTTGGTCCTGATGAAATGGTGAAAGGCTCCTGCTAAGGCCTCCTGGCCACACACCAGTAAGAAGCACACAAATGCATAGTATGAGTTATAAGCACAGCTGCAAAACAGCAGTGCCAATCCTCATCATACCCCTGTAGGTGCTAGAGCTTTCAGATGCCTTGGATTTGTAGTTTTTCCCAAGACTGCTTGAATAAAATACAATTATCCAAGTGAGTGATTTTATCAGCAGAAGACTTTTTGTTCCACTGAGGATGTGATTTGTCTGACATCATTGTTTTCAGCTTAAATAGGAGGAGAGATCCCATCTGGACCCTAGAACAGCCAGCAGATGGGGGGCTAGGGCACCCTTTAAGAACCTGAGCCATATAGGTATGAGCTGGGAGGAGAAATTTGAGTGAGCCTCTCTTTTTCTCATCACTAAAGTAGTGACTAGGAAAGGAGGAAGAATAACAGTACATGATGCCTACCTGGAAGAGGGAGTACATATTAGGTGTTTTCCTGCTGATTGATTCTAGCTAGCTAGCCATATTTTTTTCCCACTGCAGAGGCCTTTCTTCTTCCTGGGGACAGCAGAGACCTAGGTAGGAAAAAAGGAGAGGAGAGGGAGAGGGAGAGGGAGAGGAGCGGTGTGGAAAGATGTGACTGTATGTCTCAGCAGATGTCAAATCAGCAGAAGACTTTTTGTTCCACTGAGGATGTGATTTGTCTGACATCATTGTTTTCAGCTTAAATAGGAGGAGAGATCCCATCTGGACCCTAGAACAGCCAGCAGATGGGGGGCTAGGGCACCCTTTAAGAACCTGAGCCATATAGGTATGAGCTGGGAGGAGAAATTTGAGTGAGCCTCTCTTTTTCTCATCACTAAAGTAGTGACTAGGAAAGGAGGAAGAATAACAGTACATGATGCCTACCTGGAAGAGGGAGTACATATTAGGTGTTTTCCTGCTGATTGATTCTAGCTAGCTAGCCATATTTTTTTCCCACTGCAGAGGCCTTTCTTCTTCCTGGGGACAGCAGAGACCTAGGTAGGAAAAAAGGAGAGGAGAGGGAGAGGGAGAGGGAGAGGGAGAGGAGAGATCTGCAAAAATGTTGCTTTATGTCTCAGCAGATGCCAAATGCAGTTTGTGCTGTCATGGTGCTTTGGCCAGCACACTATTCTCTCTGGTAATTCAGAACATAGCTGTGCTTAATTCAAGCAGCTCCTTACTTGCTCTACTGGTTATCTCAAATTCCTTTCTGGGGTGTCTATTTTTCCCCATGCACCACAGAGGTAACACAAGTACATAAGGAATTTTGGATTCTGCATCAGAATCTAGTCACCTGATTTTAAGGCGATTAAGTCTCTTTGAGGATCTGTCCATTTGTAAGTGGTGAAGAACAAATAACATCCTGTATTTGCACATGGATGCCAAACAAAGGCCTTATTAATGAGCATACATGGCTGCAAGAATGCTATGGCGTCAAGATTTCTTGGAACAAAGTCATGCTCCCCAACCTACTGCCTGTGAGGAAGTTTTTCTGAAGAAGAACATGAACAACGACTTATACATCTATATTAACAGATGTATATATTAATGACTAAAATAGAACATTACTAATATGTAAAATGAAATTTTGTCTGTTGTCTTTCTTCTTCCAGTTTCTGCAATGATGTCTTTTACCTCCCTCTCTAAAAATAGTTCATCATTAGTGATGCACAAGTAAGCTGCTTTCACAGGCAAGAAGAGAACAGTGACTATGGGCACGCAGTAAAAAATGATCAAGATAGAATGGTTAAACTGCCATAATATTCTATGTATTATACATCAACCTGCTTTAACTCAGAGGCAAAACACAGAGCATTAAAGTAATCTAATCAAGGTTTGAATAGGCGCCCAGAAATAACTGTGAACTGAAATGCGGCATGTGTGTACCGAGCTGTACAGAAGTACCTATGATGAAAATTATGTTTGCAAACACAGCACATTTGCACAAACATCTAAAAACCAAATACTTAAAAAATTATCAAATATTATTAAAAGCACTGTTGATATTATGTAACTTGTAGCTGGGAAAAAAACAAATGTTGGGCCTTATTCCACACCTAGTTGATTATCTTAGCCCAGGAATACCATAAATTAAGTTTTAGATAAACTTGCAGTCACTTTAAGATAAACTGGTACAAAAAATCTACATTTAATTGCCACAGAAAAAAGTATACTACACTGGATCAAAGGATTGCTTTTCCCAGTTACTGATATGTGGTCTCATCTTTCATAGTTAAATATCTGTGTTTTCAACCAGTGGTCATCCCAATGCCTATCCACAACTGTTGTTTCTATCCTTCTTAATAACTGCCTTGGGAACCCTCACAACAGGCTCTGCCTTGTCAGTAGACTAAAAAAAATACTCTAGAGATCCCAGAGGAGGTGTTCCACCTTTGTTTCTCTGGTTCACATATGGGTGTATGGAAGGTGGGGAAGAAAATCTTTGTTTTCTCCCATTCAGCATGTCACATTTTGGGTAGGTTTAGATGCAGACACATTATAATGTAGAGCTAGCCACTACACTTTATTTTTCACTATGTTTATTATTCCTGAATTAAATCCAGCCTGTTTTGTGTATTGGTCAGTCATGCATCTGACTGACCGGATGGGGCTGGGTTTCTTGAGAACAGCATTTGCTTTATTTTGGAAAGAAAAATGAGGCCGTGAAAACCTTTGAGGACAAAACTTTGCTCTGGAGATTAATATTACTGATAGAAATACTTGTATTTGTTAGCTGAAGCTAAATTTTAAATGTCCTATTTTATTATTCCAGACTCTTGCATGCACAACATTTCACTTAGGTTTTTTTATTGGACAAAGGACATGTTTACAGCAGCATAATTATTTAGAATGAGGGTTCAAAATTTTATAAGACCATTCTTGCTATTAAATCAGAAGTCATTTGACCAAGGATATAATTTTAGAAATAGTTAAATAAATGCTGAGTAAGCAATAAAATGTCCTTCTATTGCATTTAGACATTGCACAAAGACACGTCACACACTTAGATGACACCTTTTCACTCTGCTGCCATGTTGTGCAATGGTTTCCACATGGAGACTGGGGACTGAGAGGGGATGACAGATTGCTTTATCTCCTTCACTTTAGGAAAACAGAAACCAGTTGACAGTGTACTCAAAGAGGGAGAGAGAAAGAGGGAGAGGGAGAAGTTTGTTTGAAAACCACCAATGATACTATGAAATATCAAGCTCTAATTCATATGACTCACACTAACTACTCTTCCCAGGCTGGCCAGATGACAAAGCACGTTATAATTATGTGGCTAAGATTGAAATGCTCTTAAAGCCTACGTAACTAGCCTAATGGACTCCACTAAAACCCACCAAGGGCACCAGACCTCACAACTGAAGACCATAGGTAGATATGACAAATGTCAAGGCTGTAGGCCAGTGAAAACATGGTGCTACTTGCAAATTGTTTCTCCCTAAAATGATTGCTCTGCTGAATGCTGGATGGGAGTGACATCAGTTAGTGGTCACCCATGACAGTTTTATTCCTTCAGCCATTTCCTATCGCTTCAGCTGTAACAAAAAAAGTTTTCCTTTCCTTGCATAAAACTCCAATTGAAATGAATAGGCATGGAAAGCTTTTCTAAAAGTAGAGCTCTCACTCCTTGAGTAAACAAGAAAATTCCTCGAAGGATGTATTCAAAGGAGGCATATTGTTCTCAGCATGGGTCTTCAGCGGAATAATTTCCCTGAAATAATTTGGCCAAATGAGGACAAAAGGAGAGCACAAACTGATGGTTTCACTGTCTGGACTAGATCAGCCTTCCTGATAAGTTTTTTCTGGGCTTTTGCTCCTTATTCCATGCTAAAATGAAAATTCAGGTCTACCATGTGTGTGCTAAAATGTCCATAAACAAAAATTGGTTTTGAATAGGCAGTACTCAATGCACTACAAGACCACCTAGAAAGTCCTCAAAAAACAAGGTAAAAAATATATAAAAAAAAACCAGTCTAGAAGAAAATATTTTCCATATGCAAAAAATTAACCTACTATTTTAAATGCAGAATAGAAGCACAGATCAAGAAAATGATACCTACAAATTTCTGATTTTCTTTATTGAAACTTTTTCTATTGACACTCTATTTTCCTGCCTGTATTTCTTGGTTTTAATGAGTTTATTTACTCTTTCCTATAATTTTTTTACCTTTCCCTATACCAGTTGCTGACTGTCCTTCCAGTCTTCAATATACCCCATTCTTCCTCTTCCTAGCTCTCTACCCCTCCCTTTTTTCATTTGTGGCTCCTCCATTTTATCATATTTTCCATTCCTCCTTTGCTAGTGAGGAGCTGTGAGCTAAGGTCTCCTCCCTGCCACAGAGGGAAGCAGGAATAGGAGCCCATACAAAGGCAAAGCCTCTTATAGGAAAACAGGAGAAAATAGGAGCCATAAGCAACCATTGCCTTGTGCTGCTTCCATTCAAGAGCTCTCTGCTTAGAAATTCTTACTTCATTTTTTTCCCCTCATTAGTATGTGAGGAAAAGAGAGTAAGAGATCTTTCATGGAGCTCCCAGACCATAGGGAGAGCAAGAAAGAGAAACATTCCCTTCTAGCAAAAGAAGAACAGATGTGTATGCCTTCCCTTGACCCTTTAGAAAGATTATACAGGCATATTCATTGGAGAAAATAATTCATCAGTTTTCTGTCTATTTTCAAATTACTCCCTTTATCCTAATTCTTTGGATTACATCATCACCTGGCACACACAGCCACCAGGAACTCACTCTGCTGTCCCAAGTCACAGGTTTCCCAATGAAGAACTCAGGAAACTAACAGTATCAATCTTAATTTGATACTAATTTCTTTCATTTTTTTCCCTTGCAAAGATTTGAAAAAGGGCTCTTGGAGAGCTTAGATGTTTCTAGCAACTTAGTTAAATGCCAGGCCTGCCACATCTACTATTCTTCCCACTAGCCTACAGCTGTTTGGTCTACTTTGCGAGACCTAGCAGGTATCTTAATCAACTTACGGATTTTTGGCAGTGGATAAGGTCTGTGTATTAAACTTGCGAGATTAATAAGGAATAGTGCCAGTATAAAACCGGGCTGTTCTCTTTTTCTGAGATAACTAAGAATATATTACCCAAATACAGTTTACACAGATCCACAACTATTGAGGAATTTTTGGCAATATTTTCTCCTTTGTTTTCAATTTTGGGCTGCGTGTTTGCATTTGTGGTTCATGCTTCTTAAGTGAAGTTTATAGGGGCTACAGTCACTGGCAATTTACCAGGGTGTTGTCAGAGGCTGAAGAATAAACCTTGCCTTCAAAACAATGCATCTTTTGGCAGGATCTTATTGTAATCAACATTGCAATGCCACTACTTGTTTTTCTGAAATCATCAGTACAGAGCTGTTGAAAATAGCTTAACGTTTCTCCTTTGCCTCCTGACATTAATCATGGTAAATTAAGTGACAATAAAGTTCGGGTTAATGCAAACAGGCATTAATTCTTGTCATCTCCCCATTCTCAGGAGCATTCAAGTTGGACAACCAGAGAGAAATAACATTGCAAATATATCCTGGAAAAAACATTCAATTAACTTCAGCATTGGAGGTCTTGTCAGAGGTCTCTTTTAATGTATGCCCCAGTTTTTCCCAATAACTGCATGCAAGTAAATACCAGTGTCTACTTGGAGTTAGATGTAGGACTGAGGTCTACTTTTACAAGCACTAGGATAAAAGCTTTTGTATCCTTGCTGCTGGATGTACTCCAGGCGGTGTCAGGCAACAAATGTGCCAGGTTCATTTTTCTAGAGACTCTTGTCAGAAACACTGAAATGTTTCCTCACACACTGTGAATGTAGGAAACTAAGTCAAATTGGAGGCTCTCAAGCAAGCAAAACTTCTTGGGTGGCAAAAAAATGGATTTAGAAAGAAATGTTTAAATAACCAGTTCATTTTTTTCTTTTTTTTTTTTTTTTTTTTGTGTGGGAGTTGGGGAAAAATAATAGTTTAAAAGTCAGCTTAGAAAATCCAAATAACTATCACTAGAAGAAACTGCTGCTGTTCCAAGGTGTCAATAATGCTGAAATGCCTCTTTCAGCAGAGTGAGGAGGTAGCTTATACATTGCTCACAGCTCATTGCCTAGGCTGTGAGGATCAGCAAGTACATCTCTTTCTCAAAGGATATGAGATATGTGAAGTCTGTTACCTATTTCAGCTAAAGCCTTCACAGTTCTGTTTCTAGATACAAGACCTACATAGTACCTTCGGCCCTACATATGGTCCCCATGGCTTCAGTTCATCTCAGCCAGTTGCCACTGCCAAACCAATGCTCTGCTGCTGCTTCATCACCTGCTGTCCAGCCCTACAACATTACTGCCACTGCCACCACTCCTCTGAAGCTTGCTGCTGCTGCGTCCCCACCACTGTCACCCATTGCTCCCCATCCCACAGCATTGTCCTCCTGTGATCCTCACAGCACCCCTGCAGCACTTCTGCGCGCTGGAGAAGGTTTATGGCCTGCATGACTGTCTCCTTCCACCAGGAGAAGGCACTAGAAGTTGGGACTGGAGTTGCCTTTTTTTTTTACAGTAAAGAAAGTCAATCTTTCCATGTGGCACTTTGGAGAGGTGTCTCTTGTTCACAGGTTATCAGATACCAACTCACACATTACAGTTTGGTGAACGTTAAGTGAAAAGTTTGTTTGTCATGAAAAGACACACGCTCAAGACTTGAACTGTCCAGTCATCTTCCCTTCCTCTCCAAAAGGTCCTTGGAGAGAGTTCCTACCTGTAACACTGATCACTTCTACTGAGAAACAGAGTGGTGAGTACCCACCCAGGGGTTCCCTCATGGAGCTATCTAAGGGCATGCCACCACTTCCACAAAGCAACATGCAACCCCCTGCACCTCAGCTGACAAATGTCCTTTCCTGTGGTCCCTGCCCTGGGGGGGCATTTATTTTATTTCTGAATAATACCAGATAACCAGGATCAGAATGCCAGTTAGTGTATCTTGTGTAGGCTCATAGATGACTTGTATTGGAAGAAAATTTTCTTCAAAATGAAGTCATGGAAGGCCATTTGCAACAAAGAAATGGTACTCACAGCATTTTAAGTTTCTCATAGCGATAATTTTAATAAATCTTTTAATTTGGGCACTCTTTTACATATTGTTCTGTACACATACCTGCTGGCAGGTAGAAAAGCAGGCTTGTGTTGCAGTCACAGGAAGAGAACCTGAATTATTTACGAGGGGAAAATTTTTCAGTCTGGGAATCATAGTCAAATGAGGAAAATTAAAAATCTCAGCTACTGCACAGTGCAAAGGCTATAAACCTAAGATCTCCCATCCCGATTTTTTATGTGGCTAAAGGACATCTGTATTCAGCAGATCACCAAAATAGTTCACATACAAGTGGATGCAGGTGGACTTGCTTTTCCCTGTTTTGGCACCTTTAGCATTAATATATGCTAAATACATGATTGGACACAGAAACTTAACTTACTCTCTGAATTAGTTATCACTGTCTTATTTTTGGCGCATACTGGCTTTCATGCTGCTGCTCCTTCTATGCAGTAATGCTGCACTTTTATTACCTTCATTTTTGAGCTTCCAGCGGTACAAACCTGCTGGGTGCAGTGACTCAGCTACTTTCCTCCTCTTATTGCTGTCCACAGAACATATATCTAATAGCAATGATGAAGGGCAAAAGGAATGGGGAAATCAGATAGAGAGCATGCTTCTTTGTAAATACACATATGCTTCTATTGTGTAATATAGATACCTAAATACCATGCTCTTCATCTATGCATGCTCAAGAAATTTGGTTCAAAAATGTATTAGTGCATCATAAGAAAGAAATAGTAATGCATTCTTGTAACGCTATTACAGTGGCAGTTATGGAGAAGACAGATTTTACATTCTTCCTGTAAAACATTTTGTCATAAGGACAATTCCCCTCTATCTCCTCAGTTTATTGGTGTTCATTCCTCCAGAAAAACAGTTTTTACTAGAAAAATAGCCTTGGCCCTTACATTCTGCTCCCAGAATGGGGTCTGAGCTCTCCTGCACCTTTGGATATAGAAAGTTGTGTAATTTTCCCAGCTTTCCCAGCTGGATTGCACAGAGGACCCTATGTACACACCTAGATTCATGGGCTACAGCTTCCCTTTCTCATGATTAGCAACTAAAAGAAGTGAAATTTGTTTCCCCAATTCTAATATTGTACAGCACTTACTTTTGGTAATCTTTCTTCTAGCAGATGCACTGAGTCCTTGAAGAAATCAAAAGCTGCCAAACATTAGCCTCTTCACTGACGTGACATGAGTGGGAACCACTTCATGGGGAGAAAACCACTGCAGGAGGAGAAAACACAGCTCATTTCTGTTTCTTTTTTACCTTCTAAACACTAGACCTGAGGTGGAGATCACAATGCTGGCTGCAGCCCTTGAAAAACTTGATTAAAAACTGGCCAAATTACAGCAAAGAGGTCCTCCAAGAATTATTTGCATCAAGGCAACACCATTTCACCTGGTAAAAGCTATTTTTCATCTGTTAAAAGTCAAAGGAAGAATTTAAGAAACACAGAATTAAAATTTGCATAATTTCCTTCCTTGTATTCTCTCATATATACATTCAACCAAGCTCATTAGTGCTTACAAGGTAGCTTTGCTTTAAAAATATTACAAAAAATCAATTATGACTGCTAGCTGTTAAATAAGGAGGTGACACTGGGGAGCAATCTGGATTGCATGATAAGCTGAGTTCATTTGAACAATATGCACTTGAATATAGTTAGTGTAATGTCATTAACCTTGACATCAAGAATGTAGGTTACTGTTAGAGAAGGGTGACTCTATTTTGGAAATCAATAACCAAGTCAAGGATTTAAGGCTCATCATTACCAGGCAACTAATCATCCATTCTTAGTGCAAGGCTGATCCTGATTCCAGCACTGCATTTGTGCTGAATATGAAATTAACTCTTTCAGTTGGCAAAAACTAACTGAATAAGTAGAAACTCCAATGGGAAGGGAAGGGAAGGGAAGGGAAGGGAAGGGAATTTCAATAGGAAGGGACCTGCAATGATCGTCTAGTCAAACTGCCTGACCACTTCAGGGCTGACCAAATATTAAAGTATGTTATTGACAACATTATCCAAGTGCCTCTTAAACACTGACAGGCTTGGATGAGTGAGAATCTTTAAATATAATACATTGCTTTAAATAATAGTCATTTTTATAGTCAATTGCCATTGCCTAGTCTCCCAAAATTATGAAATCATGTCAGAAATGCAACTTGCATTAAAAGGGAAACAACCCTCCACCAGATATTTCTGATTGCTAGGGAAAAAAATCTGGAAACATGAACTCATGGTTTTTTAATTAAATCTCATCACGCTTGGACCTGTCATGCTGCCTGTACACCAAATAATAACAAGAGAAACACTCTCATTTTAAAAGGTATAACAAGATCAAGTACTTAAAATTAAGACACTTTCAAATATGAAGATGCACAGTTTTATCACTGATGGTGTTTCAGTCTTCAGCCTGAGCCAGAGAAATGAAGACTAGTGCAGGAAAAGCATGCTGAAGTGGTTTGGTTTATTATGTAGATAGTTAATATATTGGGATAGCCCCATCTAACTACAGAAGCTTTAAAGCTGTCCATGTTTGGTTTCTTGGCTCCAGTCAGTGGGATAACAGAAGTCAATAATCTGTGATAGCTGGTAATCAATTAGTATTGCCAGTTGCCAGCTATAGTTACAATTGTGTCTCCCTCCCAGCTCTTGTAACTTGAAAATTCCTACAAAGATTCATAACACTTGTAGTCCTGACATAGAAGGGGACTTGGTCTCTGCTCAGTTTACTCCTGCAGTTGCTGAAAGTTGGTGCAAACACCCTTTCCCAGTTTTAGTGTAACAGGTATTTTATTTTGTTGATGGGAAATAGTCTGTTCCTTCATCTGTTTTCTTTTTTTCTGAGCAAAACTCTGGGTGACCAGGCTGGACTTTTCCCTGCCAGCTTTGCTTCCTTTCCAAGTCATAGCCTTGGAACCGGGGGTGCGTGCTGGCTTTTCCTGAACATCACAGCTCTCCTCTGCAAAGTCTTCCCTGGAGGCACCATGCTGCCTTTGCACCTCTCTCCTCAAGCAGCAGATGAGCTCTAACCCTGGGATGCTAAAAGAGGAATTCAGGAGGCCCAGCCTCAGGCACGCTATACTTTTTTACCCCCGAAAAGGAAGACCCTTCCTGTACTTCATACCCCCTCCTGGTCCTACAGGAGATCCTCCTGCCAACTCTCAGTATTCTCCAGGTGGATAACTGCAGCCTATTACTTCCTTGTGCCTCCAAAACAATTTGACTTCTTCTTTGGCTTTTTCACTAGACAGAAGCCTTTGCAAGGCTTACAGCTTTCCTGGCATCCCTCTGTTTTGACTGAAAGACCTTTTTTTTTTCCCCGTCAGTCCTTCCCAGCACCCTCTTGCCTTTAACTCTCTACTTCTGTGCCAGGATAGCTTGCAGGAATGGGTCCTGTATGAGGATATAATCGCTTGGGAAAGGAATGTAATTAAAAGCAACACATAAAGCAATTAAAAAAAAAATATCTTCTGAGGATGCTCAGCTGGCACAGTGAGAATCTTGCTGAGAATATTTAATTGTTCACGTTATTAAGTGCAGACAGGTTGGTTTTAATTCAAAACAAACACGGCAATTAAATAAAAAACCCTGTATCAATACAACATTATAACTACAAAGTTAAAAACATGAAAACATGTAGGAAACAAAAACATTCAGGCTTTCTAAAAATGAGAAAGACTTACCAAATTAACCAGATAACTAAAAAAATTCTTACAGTTTCATATCAAGCACAATAAAAGGAACCAAATGTAACACTGATGCAGCTGCGTTGATTAAACGTATTTTTTATTCCTGTTTTTCCAGTTAAATCTGCAGCAGAACATATTGCATTTGATGGTATCAAGTGCCTATCATAAGAAACACTTCACAGCTGAATTTACATTTGTTACATTTTCATTCCTACACATCCTGTCTGCTTATCATTTCATTTTTGAAGTGTTTCCACATTGATATATTAATGTAAGGTTTTAGTTTCTTTTCAGAGCATATATGCACTTGTTTTGCTATTTGATGGAAATGTTTGATAGAAATACTGTCAAACGTTAGATAGACTTGTGTGAGGTAATGCCCAAACTGAGCAGAAAAGTCAAAGATATGTTTTTTATAACTAAGAAGAAACTCCAGATTTCTTATGAAAGACAGTGCTTAGCTTTATCTAGCACATCTCTTTTGTGGATGTTAACCAATTAACCTATTCTTATCTGAGACAAGTGAGAAGCATTTAGCCCTGTTTGGGAAATGGGAAGCCTAAGTAGGGAGATTAATTGACTACCGTAAAACCAAAGGAGGAAACACCTTCAGAGTTACTATTAGATATTAGGACCTCTGGATTTCTCACCACTTGTTCAAACCTATAGACAAAATGACTCCATCTACTCCAAAGAAAATACTTACTATCTCATTCTCTGATCAGGAGTATCATTTTAAAGTGTATTTTCCCCCAAACTGACCAGTTCCTCTTTCAGTAGCCGTTCCTGAACTCCTGCATTCATTCCCACTATACTCTTAATGCCCAATCCATGCATTCAGACACTGCCTAAGCCAAGTCTCAGCACAAATAAATTTTTCTCTTGTGTCAGAACTGTGTTGGGGAGGAGGGAAGAGAGGGTGCTTGGATGGCAGTGTTGACACTTGAGCTCCTGTGGAGAATCACAAACATGATGCTCTAATAAATAATCCCTGCTGACAGGTAAGAAATCAAAGCTCATTAGCACAGAGGAGGGAAGAACAAGCATTTTAATACCTCTGGATTCCATCCAGTGCAATTAACACCACATACAGTGTATTCACCTAAAGCCATAAATCACTGTAACAAGTGTCATATTATACACAGATCCTGAAACCACAAGCATGAAAATGAGAAATGGCTTAGAAAAAATTAGGGAATATCAGTTTTTTTCATATGACCAACTGGAAACTAAACCTGGTGCTGAAAATACTTTAAAATTCTTTCAAGATGGATTGTCCTCATAAATATGTCTGAAGGACTCCATTTACCTGAATAAACTACATTGCTGTAATGCCTGTTGGCCCAACCCTACCAGGGCAAGTAATCAAGAGTAAGACAATGGTATTCCTAAAGTGAATATAAAAATTATGTGCAGTAGTCTGTACAGGACTTAGTATAATTTTTGGTAGGATTCTTACTGAAATGTTTAAGTGACCCTCAAGTTCAAAAGGTGTCAGAGACAAATCTGAAGCTGAACATGCCAACCAAGTACAGATTAAATAAACTAGTGATTATTTATGAGTCTTTCTATTTCCAGGTGGGTTGGACCCCAGGAGGAGGAGTTGCTAGGTTGCTTCTACTGCTTAAACTCAGTATCACATCCACTGTGTTTTAATATTTTTTTAACCACTTGATGCACTGCTGGAGGAGGCAGACCTTTTAACAAGTCCTGTGCTCTGTCTGATATCTTTCCATGCAGACTGCCATCTTTCACTAGTATAAGGCAGAGCACTAAATGCATTGCACTACCACATCTAATTATACCTGTTTTATACTCTTCCTCCCCTCTTAGGACATTAGGCATGCACACCAACCAGTTGAGAGAGATATCAGTTTGAGACAGAAACTCCAGATAGTCAAATGCTGAGCAGGGAAGACATTGTTCTGATAAGCTTTGCAGCCTGAACGCTGAACCATGTCTTTTCAGATTGCATCCTCAGTGAAGCAGTGCACGGCACAGCTGCTGCAGTGCCTGTGGTAGCACCGGGGAACACAGGACACCCCAGAGGCCACCACTGTGCTCGGCCATACAAAGGACACCCTTTCATCCCTCAGGAAGCATCGCGGCCCTGCAGCCTCTGCCTGCTCAACTGCATCCCAAAGCCCCCCTGCCAGCCCTTGCAGCAGGTGATATTCTGCAAAACATTTCTTCTGCCACCCAGACCCATCTTTCCACACTTGCCTCTCCCTTCTCCCCCAACTAGGAGAAATGCAGGACAGTGTGTGGCCTTGCAAATCACACATGAGCTGCGTCATTCCCCCACCCACCCAACCCCCCAAGAAAAAGATGTGCAATAGCCCATCTGCAAGCAAATATCAGGAACTGATCAGAGGTCATCCCAGGACAGCACAGGTCTTCCTTAGGGCCAAAAAAGACAGTGCACTTGGAGCCACCCCTTATGACCCCCTCTCTTTGTCAGACTCACCTCTGTACCAGCCTGGCCTCTCTATCAGACCTGGTCCGGGCAAATCCGCTTCCCAGAAGGGATCATGCAGCTATGCAGCTGCTCTCTGGTTGCATGGAAAATTTCTCAATGATCTGGGCTTGGCTGGGTGTGGAGGAGAGCACGGGTCTCTCTTGGGGAGCTCCTTGATGTAGTAGGAAATAGGCTTGGCACTGGCCACGTGCGACGAGTGGCTCTTTCCACTCTGTAATTACCATTTAGAGCCGTGGGGCAGGAGAAGTGGGCTCTTACTGCCAGTTCCCTCACGTACAGCTGCTGCAGAAAGGAGCTATGAAACCATGTCCACTGCCAGCTGGGTGCCTGCCCGCTCCTTGGCTGTGGAAGGAGATTCCTCCAAGAGGAGTCCCACTACCTGCCCCTCAGCTAGAGGGACTGACAGGAGTCCTAGCTATGGGATTGGGCTCCATTTTGCTTTCTTTTTTCCTGCCCCATGACTCTTGGGTTTCTGTCAGCACAGGCTGGGGTTTGACAGGAGGACAAGGACATGTCCCAACTCCAGGCTTCCTCTTGGGAATATATTTACTGGTTGGTGTTTAGAGACAGGGATCATAATCCCTTGGGAGACAGAGATTATCCAGATGCTCCTTCTAATGGAGGCTGCAGCTCTGATCCTGTCTGAGGAAGAAGGTGGTACCACAGGCATGGAGGCAGTCTTGGCACTTCTCCCCCCACTGGAGACCATTGCCACTGTCATGAATCTAAAGGTGACCATGTTTTGTGGACAGAGGAACTGAACATGGCCCTGAAGTAGGTGCTCCAGGGCCAAAGGGTGGCAGAGGTTCGGGTGTACCCCTATGCCTACCGTCTCCTGATGGCTTGCTCTGTCCTGATCCCTGCTTGACATATAAAGCTTCCTGGATCAATGTTTAAAGGCAGAAATCTTTCCTTGAGTAGAAAAATCTAAGTGCTTTACTTAGGTGGTCTAGATTTTCCTGCCAGATACCTCTTTCTTCAGTCATTGCCTGATTTAGCTGTCTGCTTCGTGTGTTGCAATCTCTGTCTTTCCCTTAGGCACCAGCAAAAGTAAAATAATAATCAGGTTTTATGTCAACAACTGGTTGGAAACAAACATATTCCTAACACACCATTATTTCTTGTCAGGTGGAAAAGAAAGACCTATAGCAGGGCAGTGAGAGTGGGCCTCACACATGCCTTTTTTTCAAGTTCTACAGGTATGCATCCAGTTAGGAACAGGAAATGCAGAGTAGAATAAGAGGTGGCAGAAATTTGACCCTCGTGCATGTTCTAAGGGGTCTTTTTCCCACTTCTCTTGTATTTCAACATATTACCCAAAGCACTCAATTACACATCTCAATTTCCTCAACTTGTCAACAGAAATTGAAGAAACTGGCTCTTCTCCTAGAAGGGTATGGCTGTAGCTAGAGCAGAGCAAGATTCTTACCATAGTTTTCTGATTGAGTGTTCTCTGTGGGCACACATTCCCGGTCCTACCTTAAACATCTCTGAGAAAAGACATACCACCGCCCCACTCTCCATACTCATCAATTATCCAAGCCCTACAAGAGGCATTAATAAGATAGAAGGGAGTAGTTTCCCACAGATATGCTGCTAGTTTGATTCTCATACAAGAATAGTTTTCGATTAGCCAAGCAAAGTCTATACTGTAAGGAACACATGAGGCTCCTGGCCACAGCTGTATATGTGGAGGGGGCTCAGAGTGGGCCTGATATGGTGCTGTCAGCTGTGGCGTCAGAATCAAAGTCCAGCCCAGCCTTCACACCACTGTGATTAATGAGGCATTTTCTGCAGCCACTGGCACACTGTTAATGATGTGGTTAACCTTCAGCCACTTCTTTTTGACTCTTCAGCCCAGGTGACCACATCATTTACTGCTGCAGCTCTAATGATCATATAACTGAGTGTGGAGAGCCTGCAGCACAAGTCAGTGCAAAGGTTTGGTCATGCTACCATGCCACAGTGTACAGCCCTTGCCGCATCTCTTACAGCTTAAAAATCGCAGGAAGAGCTCATACACTTGTCTTGGTGTCTTTCTGGAAGCTGAATGAACCTGTGGCAGCTGCACAAATGACTCCTTTGGATTAAGTTGAAAGTTGTGGACAAAAGTCCTTACGGTGCCCTCTCGCTTCCTTCCCTACCTTCTGCTCCTCTCCTCACTGGGAACCTTCAGTCACCCTTCTGCAGTAACCACCATGGGCAGGGTTTAAGGATATATTTTTTTTCCTTATCTGGCACCTTTTGGTTAGGCAACCCGTTTTCTCTGTCAGCCTGAGTTTGCTGTGACATCTCTGCAGGCACCTATACTGAAGCCAACAGAAGAGGTCATCCTGTCTTCATCTGTTTGCGGTCTTTGGGACTTTGCCAGCAACACCGAAGTTTTGCCTGAAGCATCCCAAAACAGCCATTGTCATAGTCTGTGGGGCTCACAGCAGTTATCTGTCAAAAACAAACAAACCCAAGACATTTCCAACAACAAATTAAATAAAATAAAACAAGTACCAACAATCAAAGCTGCATGGATTCTGTGGGCAAAACCCATAACAATTTATTGACTGTTTACATTCCTTTAAAAAACTCACCACTTATTCTACAGATGTGTTTTGACGGCAGCATTTTGGGCAGCAGCCAAGCAATGATAAACCCAGAGAGCTGATGCTTATAGGGGAAACACAAGAACTGGAGGAAGGAAAGAAGAAAAACCACACACGCACACACAGAAAACCCAAAGGACTTTACAACTAGATCAGGAAATGAGAAGGGTGTTCAGAAAAAAGTGTGTAGTCATTGAGCATTTGGAATGACTTTTCCAAAGGGATCCACCAAAGCACCAGAACAGGAAAGACATGCCCACCCAGTAGGGCGGGCTCTGATGTCCAAGTTGACCCAACATGAAACCTCAGGCCAGTGCTACAGGGCCATGTTAGCATGGTCGTGTGACGAGGCTGAGAGACAGCTGTGAGGAGGGCTCTCAATCCAAACCTGGTTTATGTCTGGCCAACCTGGGGGGTGAGGGAAAGCCAGGTTTGCCTGTGTATATAGGCCTGGCTAAAATAACTTGGCTACACTGAGCCCATGTAGCTTGAACCATGGGCTCCTCAAGAGCCACATTGGTTGAGGATTAATTGGTTGATGATTTGGTCAAAGACAAGGATGTCCCAGAACACAATTATCAGATTGAAAGAAGGCACATTCAGACATTCAAGACCCTGAACAATGTTAAAATTTCTCCGAAAAGGGCAACTTTGCCTGTGCCCTTTCCTGATAGCCATTTCCCACTTCTCCACTACCTCAGCTTCCCCCTGTCCCAGAGTATTACTGCTAAACCCCTAAACCAGGACCACAACCTAGTTCTTCTTTCTGCCCTGTCATGAACATCTCATTCAAAAAACTAACCTCCAGGTTATTCTCCAACCTGTGCTGTTCACCTTCAAAAAAAGATCCCTAATCCAAGCTCCCTAATCCACCCACGAGTGCTGAGGGAGCTGGCAGACGTTATTGCTGGACCACTCTCGATCATCTTTGAGAAGTCGTGGAGAACAGGAGAGGTGCCTGAGGACTGGAGGAAGGCCAACATCACTCCAGTCTTCAAAAAGGGCAAGAAGGAGGACCCTGGGAACTACAGACCAGTTAGTCTCACCTCTGTCCCTGGGAAGGTGATGGAGAGACTCATTCTAGATGTCATCTCCAAACAAGTTGAAGAGTGGGGGGTTATTGGAAGTGGGCAACACGGGTTTACCAAGGGTAAATCATGTATGACCAATCTGATAGCCTTCTATGATGCCATAACCGGTTGGTTGGATGAGGGGAGGGCAGCAGATGTCATCTACCTTGACTTCAGCAAGGCTTTTGACACTGTCTCCCATAACATCCTCATTGGGAAACTGAGGCAGTATGGGCTGGATGAGGGGACAGTGAGGTGGATTGAGAACTGGCTGTGTGACAGGACCCAAAGGGTAATTATTAATGGAGCAGGTTCAAGTTGGAAGCCTGTAACCAGTGGAGTCCCCCAGGGGTCAATACTTGGACCCGTGCTGTTTAATATATTCATCAGTGACCTGGACGAGGGGACAGAGTGTATCCTCAGCAAGTTTGCTGATGATACCAAACTGGGAGGAGTGGCTGACACCCCGGAGGGCTGTGCTGCCATCCAGCGAGACTTGGACAGGCTGGAGGGCTGGGCAAAGAAGAACCTCATGAGGTTCAACAGGGAAAAGTGTAGGGTCCTGCACCTGGGGAAGAAAAATGTCAGGTACCAGTATAGGTTAGGGGTGGACCCGCTAGAGGCAACTACTGAAGAGAAAGATCTAGGGGTCCTGGTGGACAGTAAAATGACAATGAGTAAACAGTGTGCTCTTGCGGCCAGGAAGGCCAATGGTATCTTGGGTTGTATAGGGAAGAGTGTAGCCAGCAGGTCAAGGGAAGTCATTCTCCCCCTCTACTCTGCACTGGTGAGGCCACAACTGGAGTACTGTGTCCAGTTCTGGGCTCCCCAGTTCAAGAGGGACAGGGAACTACTAGAAAGAGTCCAGCGTAGGGCTACAAAGATGATTCAAGGATTGGAGCATCTCCCTTATGAGGAGAGACTGAGAGAGCTGGGACTCTTTAGTCTGGAGAAGAGAAGGCTGAGGGGAGACCTTATCAACGCCTACAAGTATCTCAAGGGAGGGTTGAAGGAGGAGGGAGCCAGACTCTTTTCAGTGGTTCCCACCGAGAGGACGAGGGGCAACGGGCACAAGTTGGAACATAAGAGGTTCCACTCAAATATGAGGAGAAACTTCTTCACGGTGAGGGTGACGGAACCCTGGAACAGGCTGCCCAGGGAGGTGGTGGAGTCCCCTTCTTTGGAGATTTTCAAAACCCGCCTGGATGCAGTCCTGAGTAACATGCTCTAGCTCTAGGCAATCCTGCTTCAGCAGGGGAGTTGGACTAGATGATCTCTATGGTCCCTTCCAACTCTAGAAATTCAGTGAAATTCAGTGAAATTCCTCCCCACTCTAAGTACTCCCCTAAGACCTCACTTAGAAACTTCACCAAAAATGAAGGTTGTAAAGAGGTTGCTTGGGTGCAGAATGCCCTGCAGAGCACACACTGCCAAATACCAGCTCATCTGGTCATACCACCTGCATGCACGACTTACTGTGCTTGAGAAATGGGGAAAACTTGCTGAGGAAAAAAAACAACTTTTAAAGACACCTGACTAGCTAGTACCCAAATGTATCTGAACAGATTCCCCAAGTCAAAATTGGGTATCTAGATGCAGACTTGTCATCTGAAAATACCCACTAGTATCACAGAACAGCTAGATGAAGATACAGCTATAAGAGAAACCAAAAACTAGGATACTGTGTAAACAGCCTAAAATTCAGAAGGGCTGAGCACCCAGTAAATTCCACTGAGACCAACAGCATTATTGTTTGTTTGCAACTGTATATAACACAAACTACAGTAGGAGAGACACGTAGAAAAAGCAAGATAACATGCGCTTTGAATGGGAAAGCTGATTAAATGCATTTTCCTCAGTCACTATTTGATGTTACTTGTCACTGTGTTTACCCATTACTCAGTCCTTCAGCTTGTGTTTGCCATGATAAAGCACACAGTGTTATTCAAATAATCCAAACGCTGAACCACGAGCCAGTTGCATTTTGTTGGCAAGCTGCAGAAGGAAGAGATACTATATGCTATTTATATAGAGGAGGGATTTTTTTTCTATAGCTTATCCTTCTGTGTAGGGGACAACAATGGTCAATCTCTATCTTTTAGCAATAACTTGCATGATTTTATTCAGTTGCATTTAAGTCTTTCAGGCCCTTATCTATGAGGAGTAATAATACTAATTGCTTACACTACTGAATTGTTGTAGACTGAAACACACTACACACGATAAAGTGCTTCCATACTCTTGTAGAATGCTAATGACAAATACCCAAGCATGTAGCTGGTTACCAGGTTACATAAGTTAAAAGTCACCAACCTGGTTTACAAAACCTACTTATCTGATTATTACAATGTGATGAAAATACAACTTAACCCCAAAATATTTTGCCCCAGGATATTTTAAGATCAGTGACTGATGTTACCTAAAGACCACATACAACTCCTGGTGGCTGGTAGGATGTTCTCCATGCGGTTATGTACAGCTACGGAGCAGACGGGGTGTATGTAGGGCAGTGAAATGCTGCTGCTGAAGGTTTACAGTCCCTGTAGTTTAAGCTCTCATAAATTCAACTCTGGTCTCACCAATCCTGGAGTTTGCTTTCCTTAAAACTTTCTGACTCAATGATGCCCCCACTACCACCACCTTCCCCTGCCCAGTGAATGGCTGGTATTCACTTCACTTGCTGGGAGTTGATTGGGAAGGCTCTGTTTAGATGCCACAAAGGCCTTGACCATCTTCCTTTTGTTTGCACCAGCACTGGAACATACCCATGGTTATTCAAATTAGCATCATTACAGATGAGTCTAATCTTGCTGGCTTATCCCTCCTCTAGTTACATATCAGCTCAGAGTACAACATCTAATAAAAATCCAGTATTTCCATGGTCCTCACCACTGTACCTCAAGGATAAGTAGGAGGTGTGCAGGGTGTGAGGAATGTATTCAAAGCACATACATTTAAATGCCTAAATGCCTGTGTTTGCCAGCCTTGCCTCCCTTGATAGTGGGTGCAGACAGAGCGTCTCCCCCAGCAGGCAAGTCAGAGCCTATAACCCCAGCTCATCTCTGAGTCACCCCAGAGAAGTTACCCTCGTCCACTGGCTCCGAAAAGAGGAGAGGGAGACTCATTTCCTAACATAGGCATCCCAGTTCAGTGCCTAAACCTTGGCAGTGTCACTGTCCTCCGTCTTCCCTGGGTATTTTCTTTTTTCATTTCTCAAGGGAACAAAGAATAATGAAAGAACCGCAGGTATTACAAGCAATTGAACTAAACCCAGACTAGTGAAAATGTACTGTTGCCACATTGGCTTCATAGAGAAACAAGCCCTGGCCAGGAATGTGTGACAACAATATCTAAATCTGAAAGATGGACTGGGATGATACACGGTGAAACCAACCTTCCCAACTTCTAATGAATCCTGATGCATGTATAGACCCATAAGCAAATGTTCCATATATGGGAGAAAACTGGTCGTTTTCCAGCGCATCTTCAACTCTATGTAAACCAGGAGGAGAGCAACTAAAGAAAGATTCAAAATGAGATACCAGATAGTTCTTTCATCCAGTTTTAAATATATGAATACATAAATCAATGTGCATGTTTATGTGTCTGGCTCCAATTAATAAGCACCCACCCTGTGCCTCAGGCTTCCTGACAAGCATCAGAATTAATAATTTAATACATGGAAGAATGATAATCTTGTGGTTAAGTCATTTGAAAGTTGGTTTCAGTTCTTGGCTCTGCCATAGATTTCCTGTGTGACCGTGGGCAAGTCACTTAATCTCCCTGGCCAAGTACCTCAAAGGTATGTAGGTGCCTGATCCCACCAGTTAGGCGCCACTGATATCTTCAAAAAAACATTGCTCAGCTGTTACTTCAGTCGGTAGGTGTCTAATTTCTGTCAGTAGGCATAAACAGGGGTTGCTGACGTCATCCCACAAGCTAATGAGCTGCTTTGAGGCCTTATTCAAGTTCAAACTCCTGGGTCCCCTCCGTGTCACGGCTGGGAAAGCTAGTTTTCAGCTCAGGGGACCCCGAGTGGAGGTGCAGAGGATGTGCCTGCCAAACTGGAGAGAAGCAAGATTTTTTGGCCAGGGAAAGCACTGCCTTTTCACAAGGATTTTGCTCCTCGCAGCTCCTTTCTCAGCTGGGAAGCGTTTTTCCCATCCATCACTTGTCTGGACCACTAATTCAATCCTGCACATTCAATTAGGTAGCAGGGAATTACAATATGGGGGAAATTAGAGAAAAGACAGATGGGAGAGAAAGGAGCTGGGAAGGTGAGACTTTTCTTAGTCTGGGCCAGAGCAATGCACCCTCTGTGCCCCATGGGAGGGGAGCAGCCACGTCTGGGCAGTGCCAGCCTCCCCACAGCAGCCTGGCAGTGCCCAAAGGCTGTGTCTCTTCACCTGCTGTCTCTTTTTCACTGCCAGCACCCATTTGCCTTTCTGATGGTGCTGCTGACTTTCCAAAGGGGGAAGCTGATGTCCATCACTACTGAAGTCCTCACGACAACTGCAAAGGTCCCATCAGTGCCCTGCTGTGTCCCCAAGGCACCTACAGCTGTGATCTGAAATTCCCCAGAGCAATTACAATAAAAAAAACCCCAAACTGTACTTGCTCTTGTGACAGATTTGGGCAACATTTACCAACTGGGTGATATTCCCCCCGTCTCCAGTTAACTGCATGAGGGTGGTGCAGGGGGCAGCTTGACATTGGGTGACCAGAGTGGTTGCTCAGAGCCCCCCTGCCCATCTTCCCAGACAGACTGGGGCACCTGACCAGCACAGAGTGAATCCCAATGGGCTGTGCAAAGGGGGTAGCTGTAGGGAGACACCTCCGTATTTTGCTGCTGCTTTCCTGTATTTCTCTGGAGGAAGAATGATGCTTTTAGACTGTTGGGAGGGAGTTTTAGGCTTTGAGGACTGGATTTAAACAAGTCAGTCAAGTTGTTCAGGTCTTTAGCGTACATGTTAAGCTCAGCCAGTTGTACTTCATCCAAAGAAAGAATAAGGAGAGAAATTTTACATGGCAGGATAGGAGTAAACAGAAAATACAGTGTTGAAACGAATTCAGCGGTTAAATTCTTTCAGCTAAAAACTCACTTCATCTGTTAGCTGATTTCAGACATTGCAAACCAATTGAAGTAGTATAGAAAACTACATTTTCCATACATGCTTTAATGCTTTCCATAACAATGTGTAGCTGCTAAATCTCATGAATCATACATGGGAAAAGCAAAGATCTCTGAGTACAACTGCAAGGCATCGAACTGCCAAGATAAAGCAATTTTGAGCTGCTGAAAGTTTTTCCCTGGGGTCAGTGTCCTTGTGGATGTGCAGAGCTGTCTCTGGTGAATGCGCTGTGGGGGTAGCAACTTCAGTGAGGAGAAAGCAGGCCCTCCTGCTTATTCCTCCTCCTGTTGAAAGCACAGATCTCTCTTTTTGGCTCTTTTGCTGGCACATCCCCATGGAGCTGCTGTCTGCAAGGAAGAGTTCCCAGCATGGGGGATGCAGACCTTTCCCAGAAAAGCTGTGCCTGTCCCTACCTGCACAAACAGATGCCAAATCAACCCCGTTCTCTCCCAGTAGCAACAGCAAATTCACACTTGAGTCCTGTCTTGTTCCCTGTTGTGCAGTCGTAGCCTCTCCCTTCCTACAAAACTGTAGCCAGGGAGGCACAGAAGAATTACGCAGCTAATCTCAGCTCTGCCCAGGAGGGCAGAGGCTTCCCCCAGCCCTGCAGGTCAGGCTCTGCAAGATTTTGTCTGGGATCACAACTCCCTTGGCTCTTGGCTAGATTTAATCAAGCTGGAATGAAAGCCTGCTCTACTGAGGTCAGTGCAATGTTAAATAGACCAAGATCTGAGAAATGAACTCCCCTGACATGCATTACTGGAGGGAAGTTAGTTCAGGGTATCTCCTACCCCTCCATGTTATTGAGGAGTGCAGTGCTGCAAAAATGAAAAATTTGGAACTCCTTTGTGGCTTTTAAAGTTACTCAGCCAGTGCCTGGAGTGCACGGATTGGGACATTGCTGTAACAAACAAAAGAAGGCAGGAGATACATAAAAATAACACAACATTTAGAAAATAAATATTTTAGAAAGGAAAGCAATTCCTCTGTACCTCTGCTGCAGGCATCCTCCAGAAGAAATCTTCCCAGCTTGAGTCTGCAGTAATATCAGTCATTATAGTCAGCACCTGCCACAAATGCCTCCAAGCAGCATCAGGTGTTGTGTTTTCCTTCTGGGGAGGTTTTTTAATGGATAATATGATGAAAAGAATATAAAAATGTGTGTTTTAACTCTTCTCCCCTTCAGCCAAATCATTACAAAGGTTGATCTTTTTCACAGTTGATCTAGCATATGGGCATTGACTAATAGTTGATGTAGCCCTAATAAGAAATGAATTTACCGGTAGGTGGAACATTGACCACAAAATGTGGTCAATAGGCTCCCATAATAGCTCATAGATTACTCTGGGCTGAAATGAGGGTTTTTTTCCACTTATTGTCTCATATAGAGCAACTGTTCTTTACCTCACGTGTTATTGTTTAAAAAAGAGTATATAGCCGTTGCTCTTCACATTGTGGTTTACAGGCACATAAGCACAAAACACTTTGTGAGCTTAGTCATTATTATACCTAATGATAAGCATTCAGGAATAGTTTATTAACATCTGGCAGTCATCAGTTTGTAATGAGAGGTAATTTTAATACATCCATTCCAGAAAATTAACTTTTGATGCTTAATGGACAGAAACATTACCATCCATAACTGAAAGGTTTTTTTCCAAACATCTTCATTCTACATATATTACTTGTTTTCTTTTTTTTTTTTTTCTAATGTGAATTACTTGTATTTTCTTGTTGGGCACACACTTCATAAAGGAAATTAATGGAAGCTTCCTGTTATGAGCCAAAGGAAGTTAAAAACCCGAACAGATGGATGCTTTAATGGGTATCTTCACAAATCCACATAATGCTTTTTCATGTGCCCTTAATCATGTGTCATTTGCATTATCTAGATTCTGCTTGCAGTTATACCACAGAGAAGCTGGGTGATTACATATTTGATATAGCTACTGCTTAACCCCTTTACACAGTTCTTTCAGCAGATAGGACACACAAATAACTTAGAGGACCTGTCAGTATGTCACATAGATCAGGAACTAGAGACAAGAGACTAGATATTGGGGAAGAGGGTCAGAGTGCCAACCAGAGACAATCGAGTCACCAAAATATCCTGCACAGCCTTTTAATCATAATTACTGCACACGTGAGCAATGGCACACGGCTAACCACACTGCTGTTTAACACAGGCCGGCTGAAGAGGCCACACAGCCACCCAGCGTTGGCCACATCTTTGTGGAACAGAGCTCACACCCAACCCTTGCAGCCCTGCAAGGCATCCTCTGATACATCTTAGTACCAACAGTGACAGCTTTTATTCATTCATTTCTCGTAACACTTACAAGCTGTATCTAAGACCTATGAATGACTTGGGCTTCTTAATCTCAAGTCCTCTGCTGCTTGAGCTATTCCATCCTTGCTGCTCCCCAGTGAGGCTCAGACATACCCTCTCACTGTATCCACTTATTCTGAAGTAAGGCCTGTTCCCTGCTCACTTCTTGCAGCTCTGCCAGCTTCACTTCATATCACTTTTTACTAGTTTTGAGGCACAAGGGAATAAAAGCTTTCAGAAGTACTTCTTACTGCGTTCTCATGCTGTCCCTAGCTTCACCGTCTGTAAACATGCAGTGGACATGATGTTCACAGATATAACATACTGGAGACCTTTCTTCTTTGTCTGAGATCACACGAGCAGCTGCAGATTTGTCAAGGTTTAGCGCAGTGATCCTGTCTGCTTGCTCTCCCCCCAGGCTCTGGGGCAGGGTACCGGGCTCCTCCTGCCTTCACATCCCCGGGAGGTCCCTGGAGCCCTTCCCGATCGGCTATGGTCTGCTGCAAAGAAAAGTCCTTTCTGGACTGGGAATGTCTCACTCTACATTTTTTTCTTTTATCCTTCCCAGTAGAGATTGGCTAAAGAAAAGAGGTGAGACCTTCAAAGGAAATAGATCTAGCATGTTTGCTGAACGGGTCTGCAGGATTTGCTGACAGATGGCTATCTTGAAACACGCTTTTCTTTCCCACCTGTTGTTTTATCAAAGCCTCCCACTCAGTTAAATCCATAAATGATTAAAAAAACCAACCAAACAAACAAAAAACAACAACAACAAAAAAAGAATGGAAAAAAAGCCCAATTGCCAGCCACTCAGGTCTTATTTTCATGGATCTGCTCTCAATCTGCTGCGCTGTGTCACAGTTACACGTGAGGCACAATAACGCTATTACCCAACGTACATTTCACTTGATTGCAGAACCCCACGGATTTTTAAGGCTCTCTATGGTAAATCTGCCACATTCAGCTGCTTGGCCGCAGTAACTGCTTGAATACCTTGAATAGATTCTGGCTCTGACACAGGAGATATCACTGGCAATGGCAGAGCACGGCAAGGCTGGTGACCCACGGGGCGTGCAGGGAGCAGGGCAGTGGGGAGCACTGGGGGCAGCCCCAGCCCCAGACATCGGGCACCTCCCTGGGGACAGGAGAGAGATGGGATGGGGCTGGGATGTGGACCTGCAGGTGGTCCTGGCTCAGCAGGGCACGTGGCTGGGCAGGGAAGGGCTGTGGGGAGCTGGAGACCAGCCCTGCTGCAGCATTGCTGGTGCAGGGTCTGCCCTGGTCCTTATCTCTCTCCTTTGTTGATGTGTTCATGGAGAATCTACTCATGGGATGAAAAGCTGCAAAAGAATATAGCTTGGTTTTTTCATATTTATCCCAAGAAATCAGCAGAGAACACTAGCCTAATGAAAAATTAATAGTTAGTAGACCAGGAATATGGAAATCAGAAACCACACTGCCACTTTCTAGAAATAAACATGAAAAGGGAAATGCTTCAAATACTGATCGTATATTTGTGAATTTTAGAAAAGGATCTTCTACATACAAGGTTTTACATTTAAGTTTTACAAGTGTGCTTTCTCATGAGATTTTTTGCATCCTGTGTTTACTTGCATTTTTAAAGGTCATAAATGGAGTTGACTTCCTTTGAGTTTTGATTTTGTAAATTAATTCTCGACAGACATCACAGCTTCTGGCATAACATCAATATTATTGTAGTTTACATGCAATTATTCTCACAGTAGGTTCTAGTTCATTAATTCCTGAGAAGCTAATACTGTCAACAGCACTTTGATTTTAATGATATCATTAGAAATAATCTTTATAATTTTCTGTTTGTTATTTCTCCAGTGGCATATTTAACAGTACTAACTCCTTCACTTCAGTTGCCCTGAGTTTCATCTGTGCTAGGGTGGTACAAATTCAATTTCTCTCGAGCAGAAATCCCACAGGATTTTACTTGTGGTATAATAAGGTTCAAGTATTTCATTGGTGATTAAGTTTTCCAGCATTTCAAGATCTTGCTGCAGAAAACTGTATGTTGGCTGCTGTTTTTAGGCAGCTAGTCGTCTCCCTCAGCCTCCCTTTATGTTTGTTGGAGGTAACCAGACATCCAGGTGGATCCAACCTAGCTTCAGTGACGAGCATTGATCTTCTAGGTGACCTCTGCGAGTCATGAGCAGAGGTGAGGGTCGTCATCCTGTCTCAGGGCTGAATGGCTCATTGAAGGCTACTATGGTGAGTAAATCCTTCATTGATGAAAATATCCTGTCATCCAGCGTAAAGCCAAATTTATATATTTTTCCCCCTCTTCTGCTATGCTGTTTGTTGGAATAAATGTGGGCATCCCACAATCTGTCAGTTACATTATGAAATTAGATGAGCAATTGTGTGTTAATCCCCAGCTAACACAAAACACATAGGTTTTTCGCTTTCTCTGAAAGTTAAGCACATGGCTTCAAATTCTTTAAGACATGCATGACTGATGCCAAGTCTCTTTAAAAAAATCACTAGAATATCTCCTTGATCCTCCAAATCTGATTCAGAGCTTTGGGAAGAAGGGGCTTGACAGAAGTGAAAATCACACTGGATTTCCTTCTTTCCTGCATCAGAACTGTCTGGAAAATTAAGTGCTTGCAAAATCTCTTGAATACATGGCTAGTCCTTGAGGGAGTTCATTTTGCTTCAGAGGTTGACCAGGGATGATACTCTTTGCTAATGGCTTTCTGTCACCAATGTTCAAGTTCCTAGTTCTGATTTTCTTTTGAGAAAAGGAAGAGAGGAAGAAAAACAGGGAGGGAGGGAGGGAGGGAGGAAGGAAGGAGATAAAAAAAGAAAGAAAGAAACAAAAGAAAAGAAAGAGAAAGGCTAACCACTTCTAGTTGTGGAAATATCCATTTGAGTTTATGTTTGCTGGAGGGCTGAGCGCAGGGAGAGCACTGTCAGAAGCCACCAAGTTACCACATCACCTCATGGGTATTCTGAAAGAAGCAAGGTAGGGAAATAAACCGTGTTAACTAAGTTCATGCCCTCTGTGGCCCTGTGTTCCTGACAGAGTGAAAGCTTTTAGCTTGCTCAGTACTGATTAAAAAAGGACCAAGTCAGCAATTATGCTGTTTCTACATAAAAAATCCTGGTTTCCTACATCTTGGAATAAATATACTCCAAAGGAATAGGTTATTGTGCTGTATACCAACACACAATTACTAACAGGAGAGTTTATGCTAATTTCTAGGTCATTTCTATTAGCACATGTTTGCCTCAGTCTTGAGAGTTGAATTATTGATTCCTCCTTTGTTTAAATGGAAATATTTTCCCATCTTTTCTCCTGTACCGCTGTCTAAACCATCACATCTGCAACATCACAGAAAAGTCAGTGCTTTAGGTTAATGACAGAAAACTCTGCTGAGCAGAACCCAGTGGAGTCATTCTATGTGTTATTTCTTGGCTCTGGGAGCACGAAGTTTAAACTGCCTATATAAAAGCTGCCACAAAAACTGCAGAACTGATCTCCGTCAGTTTGAGTTTTTTGCTTAAGGTACTATTTTTTGTCAGATTCTGTTACAATCCCAGCACAGACTATAATCTACTTGTACAAGGGTCACATACATAAATACACCCACCCCCTACAGAACCTTTAGTGTTGCTCCACCACATACTTTTTACTGGAGATCAAATCAGGGATCAAAGCTGGCTGAAGGGTCTTGGGCTTTGATGCCAGAAGAGTCACCATCTTGGCCTCGGCACATGTTTTGGAGGCCTGCAAGTGGTACCTGCGGTGCTCTCACAGGACAGACACAGAGGAGCTTCGTGGAGAACTGGCTGATTCTCGACAGCTCTTCGAGTTGCCGGTCGATCCATAGGCAGTTTGCTACATTCTGCCAGAATACAGTTAAAGTAAGATCAGTAATTAACTGCTTCAGAGCGCTGTCATAGAGGAGATCTAACTGACACGTGTCTTAACATCTATAGTTAAAAACTTCCTGGGCACAGAAAACAACACAAGATTTCATTAATATTATTGACTAGACATGACCTCGCAAGACAAATAATAGCAGGTTAATGACGAGGCGTTAAGAGGTGGATCAGCAAAAGGCTCCTCCTCACATGCAGCCTTGCCCTAAAGCCCTGTGCTCGTCCTTGTTCCACTTTGAATGGCAGATACAGGGAATTTTATAGTAGGAACTGAACTCTTGCAGAACCTACACTAATCCTGAAGATTCTGAATGGAAAACTGAAAAAAAAACCCCGTGCAGCTGGTAGTGCCAGCCCCGGGACACAGACACCTCCGCTGCCAAGCTCAGGGCTGCGCCATCCGAAAACCAATGCTGGGAGAAGTGCTGGCTGGGGACAGTGCCCAATGGGTGGTTTGTACACAGCAGCCCTGGTGTGGGTATTAGCAGTGTGGAAACACCATTTGGCTCCACCGGTGCAAATCAGCCGCTGTGTCCCATTAGTGTTAGCCTTCTGCAGAGTAGCTGCTCACAGGTAACTGTCTGGACAGGATAAATCCCTTGAGCTGAGTGCCTCTGGGAACTTAGTGCTTTTGTATGTTTCTTCCTGTGAGAATCAGAGACAAACGTTCAATCCTCCCTGTTCACATCACACAGGACTTAATCCGGGAAAACGCTTGCTTCTCTCCTCCCGTTGGGGTGTGAGGAGAATTCAGTGTCTTCTGCTGAATGCATCGTTTCTGAGGCCAGGGCACTGTCCCCATGGCCAGCCAGAGGCTTGGCACAGCCCCTCTTGCATGTGTGTCCTCCACTGCCCTGGGGCCACACCAATCAGGTATCTCCTAAAGGTTTAAACATCCACCCCTCCTGACTGCAGCACATGCCCACCCAGAGCCATGTGCCCACTGGGCCACCAGCAAGGATCTGAATTTGCCTGGAGCTGAGCAGGCAGTGGAGGACAGGAGAGCTGGTACTGGACTATCTCAATGCCATAGGAACCCTTCTGATACTCTGAAGGATGGAGATGCCATGGATAAGTAGCTCCATCATGACAGCCATCTAGAGGGGACAATGCCCAGTCAAAGTCGTTGTATTCTCTGCTGTAGGTTTGCCTCTTTTAGCAGCAGTTGATATTGCATGTTGTCATAACACAGCTGGGGTGGGACTTACCTTCTCCAGCATCAGATATCTACCAATGAGAGCTACACCTCCTTCAGCCCCATGGGCAGGCGCCTTTAGGGGAGTGATTTGTCTGTGCTATTTACTCATCTATTATAGGAGAAGATTAAGTCTGCTGTAAATGCAGCTGTTTCATGTGGCTGCAGAGAAGAGTTCCCTCTGAAAACCACTACCAGCACTGGATAAGAAGGAGTAGGATGGGGAAGAGGGAAAAGTCAAGCAGGTCCTTAATTTTCTCCTTTCCGCACTCGTCCACTAGCGATGTCCAGGGCAGGTTATACTCCAGGGCCCGTGTCATGGCTGCAGTTGATGTGCACCTGTACAGTCCCAACGCTCTTGGGTTGTAGCTCCTGATGGGAACCAGCCTTCAATGAGTGGTTGCCTCTGCTGCCAAGCTGTGGAACGCCTCCTCCTGTCAGGTGCAGAGCCCTTGTGACGGTTATTTTTTGCCAGGGTTATTATTCCACTTTCCCACATAACACTAGCTAACCCCACGGCAGCATAGCTGCATTTATGCCAGACCCTTTGCTGACCAGCATTTTGTGCAGAGCAGCGTCTGATTCTCTTTTCTCCAAGATGACACATGGCTCTGCCACAACTCCCTAGTGCTCACCTGGCCTAACCCACCGTGAGTAGAGGGCAGCAAGTAGATCCAAATCCTCAGAAACAGATCCCTCTATGAGTTGAAGGCACTGTGCCTTTTCTGCTGCCTGTTTTGAGAGAGAAAGAAATGATTTCATACCTTTTTGTGAAGCAGATAGTTAGCGGCTGTGACAACACTAAAGACGAAAGGCATCAAGTACAAAAAGACTATTAGACTCTTTAAATATAGAGCAGTAAAATCCACTCATCAGTGCCCACTGCCTGTGAAAGTTACCTGCTAAATGATGAATTAGATTCTAAGTGTTTGGGGGAACCAAAATTAGCATAATTTCCAGTGTCATCCATATTAATCAAGAGAAGAGACCAGAGTCAAGATCAACTAAGGTAAACAAAACACTTTTCATGTGGCTTTTCCAGACATCCTTTAGAGCAGACTTGGTTAATTGGCATCCAGGTAAAAGAAAAACATGTTAGCCTGTCAAGAAAAGTCAGTGCTACTTCTGTTTGAGATGTAAACATTATTTTTTATCTCCCATTCACGTGGACTTTCACGCTCTCTGTCCTTTCTTCTGTTTTTGGAAATCAGAAGAATGTTAAAATGACAACACAAAAGGAACTAGTGGTAGAAAAGTTAAAGAAAAATGGATCATCTCTGGAGGAAATGGAGAGGGACAATCTTCCTCTGCAAGACCTCTGTGCAGAAGGCAGGTGGTTCCCACGTAGTGCCCATGTCCTAACACCATGAACAGATTCTGCTGGACGACATGTGCACGCACGGAGCATACGTAAGTGCTAGAAGCTATAGAAATTTATACTGCTGCCAAAAGAACATCCTTAGCCCATATTGTACTGTTGTAACCTGAAAGACATTTCCGTGATGTATTTAAATAAACAAAATCCCCAAATAATACCATTTGGAACTATTTCAAGATCAGTATTGGAATGTATTTGGGTATTACCTGATGTCTGTTACTTTAATTTTAATTCCAATAGGAAGTGTAGATTAATGCAATACTGAGGCAGATCAAGACTGGAAGACCTGGTCTTCAGCCAGGTATCTAAAGGCATAGTTTTTATCATCTTCTGCAGCCAGAGGTTCTGAAGTCTGGAAACAACGAAGTCTCACAAACAAAAACAAGTTGTTCTTTGACGGGTGGAAATAATGAACCTTTTCTCCTACGGATTTATGTTCTATGGCCCATTCTTCCCCTCCTCGCTCCGTCACTGCAATGATCTCAGCTGTCCCTGGTACCTGCAGTGCCACGTGCCCAGGCCTCCCCCTAGCCCGTGCTCGTCCCAGGCAGGAGCAAGGGGAGCCTCATCGGGCTCTTGGGTGTTTGCTGGCTGGGCACCCAGCAGGCCCAAGAGAGCAGGTAACACCGTGACCGTGCTGCGGCCACCTTCCATGCAAATTCTGAATTCAAATCGCTACCTTCTACTCGGATTATTGTCTTCTTCAGTAAGATCGCTGCTGCATTTGCCTGAAACCACCCAGTAAGTTCAGAATCATTAGCAGAGAACTGGCAGACAGAGACTCAAACCTTATTTCTCCTAGAGACCAAGATCAAAATGCAAAACGTACCTAATCAAAATAGTGATAACATCCTCCTCCCCAGGTCTGCGCCCTGCTCTGCTTGACTAGGTGCAGGACACGAGGAACACATTCTCTCATGGACTCTTCTCATTTGGTATCTCTGAAGACAAATGAAACCAAGTTCTGCAACATGACCATCAGCTTCACCAACTTCTTGCATGCCACATTTTGGTGCACTTTAGGGCCTGAACTTGACCCCTCAAAGGCAGGTAGGATCTCAGTCTTGATAGTTAATGTCACCTCTTGAAGTTATTACGATCACACAAAGCGTTTAATCAGTACAAAGTTTTGCCATTTCGGCCACCTTGTAATGTATCTACTGGAATAGAAAACATTACCTGAAATAAATACTCTGCTCGGTTAACTCTCACTGCCAGCAGTTCTGAATAGATCTCAAGACACTCTCTGTCACTCATGTTAGAAAATTCTATCACTTATAATCAAAGCAAAACAGCCACCCTTATCCCGCAAAAGCTCTTTAACTCCAGCAAAACTCCCAAGGAGGCAGGGCAGGGACACACAGGACCTCATTCCATCCACACCTTCACTGACACAGATGAGCACATCACTGTTATGAAATCAGAAAGCTCCAAATCAAAAAACAGTTATTATATTTTGAGTAACATTAATACATTTATTTAATTGTAATTTACTTTTCATTCATAAAAAGGACAAAGCACGGTCCTGCTCTACTCATTTGAAAAAAAAAAGATAAAAAGTAACTAAAAAAACAGTTCAATATTCATCAGTATCAAATAATAGTAATATCAAGTTTCCTGAAATATAAAGAAACAACAAATATGTCTATCTATATAAACTTTAATTAAGAACCTTGCATTTTAAAGCAGATGATACATTAGTTAGTTTTTCTTGACAACAATTTGAAACTGAAGGTCCCAGTCAAATTTACACAATTCTGTGAAAGAGAAAAATCTCCAACTATCCGATCAGTATGTGAGACCTACCTCATCCGTGTTGCTGATTTAAAAAAAAGAAGTGGCTCTCCTCCCCAGGTCATTTCCATGCAAAAACTGAACAGTTTTGCTTTTTACACCATGTATTAGAAAAGTAAAAGGCAATCATGCATTTGGCAAAAGATTTAGTTGTGGTTGTAGATTATATAAAAATGAGTCATACTGCAAAAGAACCAAACCAAATGAAACACAATAAATCACAATTTTTTTTTGTACAGAAGGCTTACAGCGTATTAGTTTCTTATGTACGAAGACAGCTCATTTCTCTTTCAAATAATTATACAATTTATGAAACTCAGTAGTGTTTGACACTTTGACATTCCTCTATAGGGAAGTTACCACTTTCACCTATTTAAAAAATTTTCATCTTGTAACAAATAGTTAAAATTAAACTAAAACAGTATTATTGATATTTCTTAATGAAGACTCTACACTTTTACATGTAAATATATAGTACAAAATTATACAAAGAAAAGAAGTGGGTGTAAATTATTAATAGACCTATTCTTGCTTCATGTAAATATTATTATTACGGACCTCTACAGTATCAGTTCTAAAAAGATAAAATCTATTTCTAAGTAGCTAGCAAGGTTGTGCTAATAAAATATGATTCAAAGCTTATAATTCTTGAAGCATCAGACATTGCACTATTACTTGAGCCAGCTGATTCAATATCACTGTGTTTCTTCAACATTCACACTCAAACTAATTCCCAGCACGTGATGGGAAATGAAAGGAATGTGCATTTCTTCAACAACTTAAAAAAACCCAAACAAACCAACAAAAAACCCAACACTGAAACACTCTAGACACAGTCAGAACAAAAACATTCTCTATCTCTAATAGAGTTCCCATTTTGCAAAGGCCATAGTAAACATTGAGCTTTGACTAACAGTTGGGATCTGACTTCCATGTACTAACACACAGTTGGATCATTCAGTACTCTATCAAATAGGGAAACGGTCTCAGAACTTTAAAACTCTTATTTACAACACTATGAACATTAGAATAATATCAAGTTCTTGAAAAAGCATATAATTCTTCCAAATGTACGCCTTCACTACAGGAAGGGTAACACCTGGCATCTGCAGCATAAAAATGTAAATATAATAATTTTTTTACCGTGCTACTCTGTTTTTGCCATTTATTGTATATCTTTTTCTTTTTTATATTTTAAATCTTTTCACTTTGAAAAATAACATACGTTTCCTACCATTTCATGGTCCACTTGGCTGATCTTTAACATGGACTCCGTCTTCAAACTCCTAAGTGTTACAACGCTACCTTAATAATAATTATAGTACCAGTAATAATACTAAATCAAAACTGAAACATTACGCTGCCTCCCTGAAAGCTGACATTTCACTCCTAAAATCAGCAACAACAACCGTAACAGAATTTTTCAACAGAATTTTTAAAGAAAATAGTAAATCTCATGTCAGTGAAATGCAGCTCTTTTAAGCTGAGCATGCTATGCATTTCTCAGGTGCTCCGAACATATTTAAAATAAAAAATTCCTTGTCACTGACTTTTATTTCAAGTCCTTCAAATTCTACCCAATAGCCTCAAGAAATATAGCTCGAAAAAAATGAAATGTTTTTGCTTTGACTGTCTCTCTAAAAACCAGTAATCCCAATAAATGATGATGGGGCCATTCAAAAATATGCAGTACACAAAACATATAGGATAGTACAGACAGACGTAGTACTCTTACATTTATCACATACAATCAACATTTCAATCTCTATTATATTTCACAATTTGTTATTCAAGTTAAAGCACCTACGTATGGTGATTTTACTTTCACTGTACAGCCTATGTTATTGGGTTTTAACACTGTAACTTGCCCCATTGGACCGAATCATGCAACTGTCACAGATCAGCATAAGTGTTTTATAAGGCATATTGGAACAAGTTAAAAATATATCTTAGCCTTTCAAAAGTTGATTTACTTCATGAAGGAGTTCCTGGATGCCTCAGTCCTCTTAAAGGTCATAGGAAATCGGTAGGGTAACTTATTTTAAAGTGTAAATTTATTTGGCTTAGGATGGTGCCCCAGGAATCAAAAAGAGTCGTGGTCCTCATCTTCAAAGGGAGTCCTTTGCGTTAGGCGGAGGACAAGGTAAATCCAGCTACATTCAGAATCCCGAGCAGGCGAGGACACCCAGGGCAGGCACCACCAGGACCAGGAGCAGAGTGGGCACTCCAGCAGCGGCACCTGCGCATCGAACACATAACAACAGGGGCTTACTTCAGCGTTACTCCTGGCGGAGGGGAACGACCCCGGACGTGAGCAAGAACCTGGGGTGGGAAGGCTGGAAAAGCAGCTGGTGTACCTCAGCACAGCCCCTACCTGCGTGGATAACGGGGCAGGGACAGAGATTTGCCACAGCCCAGCGGAGGACTCGCTCTTCTGCTCTGCGAGAGCTGTTTATGCAGCGTGTTTATACAAGCAGCCAGGCCATTCAGAACACATCAGGGTATTTTGATTTGGCTGCTCCAACAAGCCAGGAGGTTGTAACGGGAGGTAAAAGGTCAAAATAAATATTTAAACATGTGAAAACAAAATTAATGGAGTCTTTGAAATGTGACGAAGCAAAGAGACACCTTTGGAAATGTTAATGTTCATATGATCAGCAATAATCTGAGAGATGTCAAAGAGCCTGGTCTGTTTGTTTACCTGCCAGATTACAAAGTCCAGATGGCTGACTTCTAGCAGTGTGGCATTTACACACTTATGTCTGTTAAAGTCACAAGGGTGTTTCTTAAACAAATATTTTAAGACAAAAAATATTAATTGGCAGCTTACAAACTTTACCTGACTTGCTCTGGCAAAAAGGCCTAAGAACTGCTATTATGTTAAACGGCTTGTGTTGCCATGGTCCAGCTCCCTGTTAAGAAGCACCAACAGGAGAAAAGAACCCAGCCAAGCTGTGCCTGGCTGTCAGTCTTGGAGATGGGCCGAATGAGCTGGAGAACGGGCTACTCTTTCATCCCAGAGAGGGCTCATCTAGGTCAGGATGGCAGCCTGTAGGTGGGCAGTGTGGGACGCAGCTTACTGCTCGTCTTGCTCTTGAACACAGACAAAGGACAGAAGTGCTCGCAGCTGGTGGTGACAGCCCTGAGGAGCTGCTGGAACCGTCCCACTGGATGGCTCTCCAGCAAATGTTATTCTGAAGGAGGAAAAACCGTGCTGAAAAGGTCAAATGTGAATCAAATGGCACAGATTTCAGCAAGCAGCCCTGTTTTTCCTAACAACAGGCACAGTATGACAAATTTCAAGTGTTCTTTAATAGAATTTAAAGTCGCAAAAGAGCATTCACATTTTCTCATCAGACCTTCTGCAAGGACAAAAAAATCATGTTATCTGGTCCAGCCCCTTGCAGGCTCCTAGAAAGACAGATCTGTAGGTTTTACATGTCTGCCTCAGAAGTTTCTGTATCTTTCAGGATAAATAGAGAGCTTAATTCTTCATTTTGTGTCTATTTCAAATCTCTATTAATAAGGTGGTTTACTAATTTTACGTTAGCAAAGCAAGATCTTGAGGGTGAAAAAAATGCTGTTTTGAAGTGAGAATTTGGCTAAATAATCACCTGTCAGTCACCTTCAAGCATTTATTTCTTACAGAATGTCCTACCCACAATAACAAGGAGAACGTAAGGAAACTAGATGGAAATGAAACTGACTGATAACAAAAGGCATTTTTTATAAAGTTTGTGGACTAAGTCCAAATCAGAAAACTCCAGAGTTCAACAGCTCATCAGTTAGCTGTGGATATATGGAAGTGATAGTACTTAGTCATTTGTGGTTCCTACATACATAATTGCAGGGATTTTTTTGTGACGTATTTTTCACAGTATGTCTCAATACCCTGTGGGTTTCATGTGCTTCAGATCAGCATCTCCTCTGATGTACCATACATGCACTATCTGCAATTCCAAGATCAAAGCTTTGTTCCCCAAACAAATCTTAACTCAGGGTGATCACATGCATTCTCAATTTTTGTGCTGGGCAGAGCTTCCCCTCTTTGCAGACATTTAATTGAGCCTTCATCGGCAGTTCCCCATGTTCACAGCACGATCTCCTCTCCTCATTTGGCTTCAAACAACCCCAATCCAAAAAATGGCAGTTTTCAGGCAGCTGGTTGGAAAGCCAACTGGGACCATATCTCAAACTTGAGTACTTCATCTTCTTTCCTCACAGCTGGCTTATTACAGTACTTTCCAACTAAATCCTGAGCATTGGTATGGTGGGAACAATCATGTTCCACCAGCTACATATATATAGTACATGGGTGTCACTGGAGGGAGCTAGGTCTAAAGATACCCTTCAGCCAAAATCTCTCTATCTAGAGAAGGTGTGAGAAGAATGTGTGCCATCTCCATCCCAGGAACAGAAGTATGCTTATATCACATGACAGGATGTGTCTACAGCTGTTCATATGCATCTATGTGCACCTTGTCACCTACCAAATCATTTAAGAAAAAGGGGACCATAAGCCCTTAGCAAACAGAAGGCCTGATGTATTTACAGTTGGCCTTTGGTAGTGAATTTAAGTGCTACTAGAAAAGCATATCTGAAAGGCGCTTGGCAAATCAAGACAGAGACCTACCAATCCTTCTTCATCAGCTCAATTCAGCCTTAAAAAATAAATTTCTATGAATAGCACATTTTTCCATAGGAAGCAGTATATCCACCTCAGTCAAAGGTAAAATTAAGAAAAATATTGGAACATTGCTTTTAGAAGTATCCATAATCAGAAGAATTTTATGCTTAAGATGAACAAGAACATATGTTCAAATATATTTTCATACATAACAACTGCACATTTTGGCAGCTGTGAAAGTAAGGGGGTATATTTATCTGCACTTTTTAGTGATTTATGAGACACGTTAATCTTTTCTGTAGTCTTTATGCCTAAATATCAAAGTAGTGGTTCTTGATGAGTGAATAATAGCCATAGAAAAAAAAATAATCCAGATTTCGTATTTAAGAATATCCACAGAAAATGTATTCTGCCTTTGTCAGACCAGGATAATACAGTTGGAAAGACATAACTAAACTCACCATTTTGAATGCTTCTAATGAAGGAAAACATGAAAAAAGTTTGCCGAGTGAAGTTGAATGATGAGCAAGTAATAGGGAATTTATATTTGGATGTAATTATCCTATAAAGAGAAAGGAATAATAAATCTTCCCCTGAGATGTGCTCCCTGGCTCCAGAATTAATAGTTAGCAGTTCACTCCATTACAGCAGTTCCTTACAAGGTGTAGGCACTGCGGCAGAGATACCGATAATAGCTCCCCCCAGTGAAGCAAATCCTGCCCTTAAGACAGCACATTAACACAACATTAGGAGGACACATGTACATGAAATAGATCATCTCTTCTTTTTTTTTGTTAGATTTCTGACCCGCAGCCCAGGGACCACACTTCACTGGAAACACCGGTCAGCACTGCGTGACAGCCAGTAAGTACATGCCTGCAGCTCATGAATGAAAATGAATGTAAGTTTTGCCTGAGTGCAGAATACTGGATTTAATTCTGTGCTGTACAGTTGTGATCTGTCACTTTTAACAATCTTTAAAACTAGAGAAACACCTGATAAAGACTTAATGAATGTGTACAAATAAACATGTGGATGTAAATTAAAAGAGAAGGACTATTAGGTTTCTTTTGAAGTCTGGCTAGGTACGAGCTGGGTATATTTAGCACCTGAAGATTCATTCTCTCAGTGTTATAATGGGTGGTCTCTCCTCTGAACCAGCATCTTGTGTATCCAGTGTGTGTGCAATTACAAACTACAGTCATCAAATTCGCAGCCAAATCCAAATCAGTATCACAGGATGTAACTACCACTCTAATACACCATGCGCAGACTTCATATCAAGGTTCCTCATTCAGTCAAATAAACAGTGAAACACAACCCTTAAATTTTTCTTCCACCACCACCAAGCAAAAGAAGTTGTGAAATCTTGCTGTATTCCCATAGAGACCTTGCTACTGTCTGCTATAGAGTTCTTGTAGTTGGTATATTTAAGCCTGACTAAACCATCCTCAGAAACATATACTCAGAATCTGGCTTAAAGACAAATATAACTTGAATCGGATGCATTCAGTTAACCTAACTTTTCTTCCTCCCTTCTGTTCTCAGCAGATTTTCTCACAAGTTGTTTATCTGAGTAAATGAAGAGATCAACAACTGCTGGACGGGTTTTCCTTCAGCAAAGTCTTTGCATAGCACAGCGACTCCTGGTAAAGTCCCACTAATCCACAGTTTTCTAGTCATACTTTAAATTCTGTTTCAATCACATGAAGTCCACATGTGATTTTTACATCTTTTTAACATCAGTTTACACTTCTGAATAGAGATTCTGGATTTTACTGACATCTTGAACAGTATGCAACAGTCTTCCAAATAAATTCAAAAGTAATGAAACCAATTTAATGCCTAAATGAAACAGGCATTAAAACAATTCTGACTTTGACATATTTCCCAAGCCTTTGTAACAATTTGTTATTAAAAATACATCATTATTTCCTTTAAATGGTACTTATCTTTAAGCTATGACATTTTTGGCCCTTTTCCCAACCTCAGTATCTTTTGATACCGGATTGTTAAAAAAAGATCTAGAGGCCTGTTGAGAAATCTTACTTCATCAGATCTGTGAACCAGGAAATTAGTTACTGGTCATCTGTGAAGCTGTCATATGTGAATAACTTCTCTTTCTCAGTGGGAAAGTGTTTGCCCTGCCAACATACACAAACTTTGAGCTATTCCCCGGCTAATCATGAGCTGATCCTGTTGTGGCAAAACTCCTTCTCTGCCTTTATTGTCAGGAAAGATTATCCAAGAATTAATTTGTATTAAATCACATCAGTTTTCTTAGTTTCCAGGTACCGACCGTCGAGGGGGATGTCTACATGACGGTTCTAGTTTGAGGAGTGTGTTTTTCAACTGCGTATCTCAGCTGCCCCCTTTATTGGGGTTTACTTTGCAGCGTGGAGCTGTCTTGGACACCCTCTGCAGGGCTGGGTTAGAGCTAGTGCAGAGTAAAACCTGACAGGAACACACAGCGTGGAGCTGGATCCTCAGCGCTGCTGCTTCTCTCTACAGACCCACTCCTCTTACGCTGCACAAACTGGCCAGGTAGATGCAGACTGGCTTACGTGAATGATACAGCTGCTGAAACACATTCTTCATGACACAAGTTATCATACGCTAAGTAAGAATAAGGAAAAGAGAAGCTTTTCTTACCAGGACAGGCATTTTATATGATTCATAACAGATTTAAGCTTTTAACATAAACTTCGTAACTTGTTAAGAAATCAGTCTGCCTTTGTGTCTGTTTTGCAAAATGGATTTGTTTTTTTCTGAAAGAAAAACTCTTACCCATTTTCCCGTAAATAAAATTCTCCTTTTGGTCAAGGACCCAAGAATCATCTTCCAGCAGGGCTGTCTGTTTTTCTATTTCTCCTTTTTACTTTAAGAAAGGTAAATGCAAAGCCTTCTCATACTCTGTTTCTCCCTGCTTCTAACTAAGCTGATCCAATTCTCTGGGAAAAAATTGAGCCACCTGAAGAAAAAAGGGATTTTTGCCTGCTCTATTTGTTAGTTTCTTTAGCATCTGTTAGGCTTCATCAATATCTGTTCTCTGAGTGTTTTCATATTTATCCATATAGAACAGAAAAGCAGGAAAGGAAAAATGTAATTTCTTCAGATTAAACTTAGTTGCATAAATGAAGTGAGTGGGTTTGTAGCTCTGTCGACTGGCTTTTGAAAAGAAATTCCACTCGTTCCAGCTGGAAATACTGTCTTCATGAAAGACTACTGCAAAAGAAACAGGTAGCATCAGCTGACATGACTTAAATTCTGCTATGCCTATTCATGGTAAATGGAAAATAACTGAACTAATTAGAATATGCTTATCTTGCATCACTGGCATCATTGCAAAATCATGGGTCCAACTTTCCCTTGTCTAGGAATACCTTTGTTTGGGCACGAGGAAATTTTCCTCTTGCCTGTGCCATAAACCTTTCAAGAAAGGCGCTATGGAGTAATTCACAGCCCTGTGAATTACAGTTTTACGGCAGAGTAGATGTATAGGATGGAAATAATGTTGTCTGTGCATCTGCCCATGCTTTGTGCCGCGTTAAGGTTTGCTGTGCATCTGCAGAACAGCTTTAAAACTACTGTAAGAAAAAGAGAGAGAACATTAAAAAGCCAGTTGAAGGGCTGCTGATGGTCTGGGTGGTTTGTCCACCTGATTGTGTTAGTCTGTCTTCTCCTGTTTGAAAATCCATATGCCAGAGCCAAGTAAATGCTTTGTTTTGTTCTGGCAATGGCATCTGGCATGTTGGCAGCATTGGCAAGCAGCTGCAGGGGCTTTGTCACTGACTCTGGCCCTGCTCGTGACCTGGGCTGCCAAAATGAAAAGATGCCTTGGACCCTGAGGAAAATGAGATAATTTTCAGTCGGTGGGCTACTACTTAACTACCAATAAATGTAAATTATTTCTCAGCTACCTCTTCACATATATTCATGTTCATTACATATTCTTTTGCATGGAGAGTTAAGACCATAGGTAATATTTTTTAAATGTACTCTTTTAAAGCACTACACTCAACAAATAATAGCAAGAACAACCTATGGTCCTTCTGTGACCCAGGCAATGGTTGTAGTTATGAGCATTTGGTGAGTTTCAGGATGGCTTAGATGACCTGAAAGCTTGTCCTACATATCAGCATCTGCCCTGTCTCTCCAGTTGTCAGCGATCACTCCAGACAAACTGGCTCGCCAGCAGCAGCAGGAGCACTGCCAGGGCAAGCGAGGCTGGATCATGTACTCATTTGGAGGAGGTGTTCACTGCTGGAAACTGCCTGCTCAAGCAGCAGGAGGAGCTTGGAGCGAGTTTCGGCAGCTTGTCCCAGTAGAAAAGCTTATCTGTGATTATGCTGATTGTCTGGTGTGGCAAAACACTTGGCTGTGAATGTTCCCACATAAATGTATTCTGCATTGCCTCGGAAATTATGGTTGATAGTCATTCAGAGGAATTTGATGATCCTCTGAGAGGGTAATTGACGGGGTTTTTTTTATCAAAAAAGGGTAATTTTTCAGGAAAAAATGAGAGGCCAGAAGAGAAAGTTTCATTATAAACCGGAAAAGAAGAAAAGGGACAGATTTTCTTTGGCCAGCTGGCATGTCTGGGGATCTCTGAGTGAAGAACCTGCTTCTCCTTGTTCAAAAAAAATATTTTTTACAAATAAATTCACCCCAACTATACACCAGATTTGTCACTCCTTTTCACTAGCAAATAGTCCACATTTAAACAACCACAAGGTAAAATGGGCAAACAGTAGAAACTCTTCAGGTGCAAGAAGTTGGTGAATTAGTGGGAAAAATACTACAGCTTTGGAATTTTTGTGTTCTTGGGAACAAATGTGGCACATATAAATACTGAGCTACATGAAAAGCCTGTATTAAAAATCGTCATCTTTCAGCCTGGAAGCCTGGCTCATGCATCAGAAGATGAAGAAGGATGCCCTCAGCTTCTACATGAGCAGAAGCACCCAGTCTCAATGGGCTGGATGACAGTGCTTCCTTCATGGCAGGGAGAGGCCACCCTCCCTCTGCAGCATGTGGCAAGACTTGCCCAGAATGTACAGGACAGTGTGGGGCTGGGCACCAACACGGCAAATATGCGGCAGAATCAACTAGTGGACTGAGAAGCAGCAAAGAAAATAAGTTAGTCCAACAGGCCAGCTCAGCTTAAATTTGGCCTTGCTATTTAGTGAGGCAGAAAATATCTTAAATTGGGCATGAAAGTTATTGCAGAAAGAAAGAAAGCCAACAGCTGGCCTAGCACGTGCCTCCCTAGAGCAAAATAATGCAATTTTTACTAAGAATATACTTTGAAGAATTGGGTACTGTTAAACCAGAAAGGTCAATACAATTTTCCCAAGTAGCTGGGTGGTGGGATCTCTGGTGAAGAAGACAGACAGGAATAGGCAGGATAAAGCATCTCAGAGGGCTGCACAGGCTGCATAAACCAGAGGAAAGGTACACTGGTTAATACAAAACCTTTACTGGGAATGCTCCAATTTGCCAAGTTCCAAACAAAAGTAAAATAAAAGGAGAAAAAGATGAAGGTAGAAACTAGCAAGAACAGACAAAAACCCAAGAGAAGGGGGTCAGTGTAGAAATTGTTCCCAGTTTGATACATTCCTTGGCAACTCCATTTGGCTTTTTAACAAAATAATTTACAGATTGTGAGGACTTTGTAGGTACATGCGGAAAAGGCTGTGATTTGTACTACGTTCCCCTCCAACTGAGCACATAATTTTACATTTTAGTGTCCTCATACAGAAGTACTACCAGCCCTTGTAACCAAGTGCAAATGCTTCCTTGAAAGCCAAATAAAGCTTTTCACCTCCATACAGTGTAATGTCAGGCAAGGATTTGAAACAACCCATCACTGGCTTCTATTATTACTGAAAATAATAACTTAGAAATTAATGACATACTTGTTTTAGGGAGAGAGACAAAATCTTCTCATGTGGAGATATATGAGGGAAACATTTTTTTACAGATAATATCTAAATGAGCCAGCAGTGCCTAAACCCAGCTTTAAACAGCTGCTCATCTGTTCAGATGAGTGACTTATGCTGGCACATTAAATTCTACATTTCACTTATTTCTGCTCCACAGTATTAGAAAACAATACTGATTTACAGAATTTAAGCACAGAAAGGATCGTTATGTCTTTTAAAGTATACTCTATGCCATCTAAATATTGCTTCACATACAACACAGTTAAGTAGCCTTCTACTTTCTCCTATACTGAGTCCAGAAAGATAGGCTTTTCTAAAAAACACCTTTTAAAACAGCTCATAGCCTTGATTTAAGAAAAACCAGGAGCTGAAAAGCAAAAAACGAAGGAGATTTTTATGCTTCTGTAGAAGAAATTTTCAAATCGATCTTCTGTTAGAATTTCTCTCCTGATAAAGTTCTTAATTCAGCCACTCTACAGCTAGAGCCACAAGCACCAAATTTGATACTCTGAAACATTTACATGAACTTTGATGAAGGATCCTTCTGACATTTCTTATTTTGACATATTCCTCCTTCCCACCCCGCTGGCTTAATATAATTGTGTTGAACAGCCACAGAAGACAGACCAGGTAGCATTCTTCCAGTGCCTGCTTCTAAGAACTCTGTTGTCAACTCTCCATCTATTGCTTCTACGAACAGGCTTTAGAAGTATGGTGAAAGTAAAATATATGGCATTAATCTTTAAAGGCAAGAACATTTTGACATGTACATCTTTGTAATATGATGTACTATTTAATATATCTATGTAAAGGAGGCAAAAATACACACAAGTATTTCTTGTATCGTCACTGGCACTTAAAAGATATGTTTGAGTTAGCAAATGTTTGATTTTATCTGCTCTTTATATCTGTAATAACAAATAAATCTATTTATACATGAGTACAAAATTGCTAAATAATCACGGTACAAACTGTACTTCTAATGAAACATTTATCATTAAATGTACTGTCAGTAGATCTTAATTTTGAAGTTATATGGTTGCCAGGAGCCCAAAATGCCTGTTGAACCTGGTTGTACCTCTGGTGCTTCCTAGTCTGACCTCCAACTCCTATCAAGACTGTCACCAACACTGGATATTGTCAGCTGCAGGTGAGTCACAGAACTCTCCCAAAGATGAAAACTGTGCAGCCTCTCTGGGTAACCTGCTCCAGTGCTGCACGACCCTCTGGGGTTTTTCCTGATGTCCAGCCTGAACCTCCCAAATTACAATTTCTGTCCACTGCCCTATAACGTATCATTGGCCATTACCAAGACTTTGGATTCATCACCTTTATAACTGCTCTTTATACAGGTCTGTACTTCTGTTAGATCGCCCTCTCCATCACACTAAACCTCGGTGTTTAGAACTAGACTCTGCGATACTGCCTTAATACTAAAGGGCAGAGCTGTGCACCTTCCTTACTATCCAAGAGTGTTTCTGAGCTCCCCTGCACTTGGCCACTGAAGCATCTGGAAAACTACCACTGCTGCCTTTGACAGAGAATCACTGGGTTTATTCTCTTAAGAGAGGGGTTTCATCAAAAGGTGTTACAGTAGACGTCTAACCTAGGTCTTCTGAATCACTCTCCTCACTAACAAGACCAGGAGTCTGGCTAGGTGCTGCATACAACTGAGAGGTATGAGTACACCACCACTCCAAGGCACTCATAAAAACTAGGACAGATTGTTAACCGCTGAACTGAAAAATACCACAAGGATTTGAATAAGGCAGTTCCACATGTTGCTACTGAAAATTAAAACATGTAAGAATTGTCATGACTAGAAAGTATTCCCTTCTTCATTCCTTCACCCCTGTGATCACGTCTGCAATCCTGTCTAGATTATTAAGGGGAAAAAATTAATGAGATGAGTCTTCCAAAGATTATTTTAAGTCACTCTAAGCACTACTTGGCTGGCTTTGATTTCTCAAAGCAATTAAAAATATGGTATAAATATAGCTCAATAGTTAAATGTCCTACCAAGAGGTGAAAGAAGTATATTCACTTGTATGAAATTAAATCATTATGCTTCAAAGGGATTACACTATTAAAGCAAAATACTAATCTTGGCATTCACTCTCTGAGCTATGTGATTCTTTCTGTGATACTCTTTTTTGCCATGTTGCTACATTTAAGTGTAAGAGAGTTAAATAATGATCTCTTGGATATTTTCCATATTCTTCTGATGGTAGAGTACAATGAATATAAAATAAAAAGCATTTTGTTTCATAAGAGGGAAGGAGTATAGTGTTCCTGTGTTGGTGTAATAAAAATCTGAAAGTAGCTATATGATAAATTGAATAAATTAATGGAGAAGAATAGTTGAGCCAAACTGAATTTGAATGTAACTTTAATTCACTGATGAACTGATGGTCCTACTGTAACAGTGGCAATCAAAAGCTTGCTGAATTTTTTAAAAAGGCATTTTTGACTGCACAGTGAACCAAAATTTATTTTTCTTCTTCTTCTTTCACATTTTAAGGAGTCACTCGTTGTTTGGTGCATAACATCCAAACCGCTGCTAACAGTAAAGAAAGTATTAAGGGTTTCAGAAGAACTAATCCTTTGTCCATCCACTAGATATTATTCAGGCATTTCATAGTACACTTTACTGAAGCTGGGAGTGTAGGGTCAGCTTTAATGAGTCTGACGAAAGGCCTATGTAGTTCAGGACACTGATTCCAACAGTGATCTGGAACAGATCCAGTGGAAAGGGAAAAAATAAATAATCACGGCATACAGAATAGGACTTCCCTTTTACATTCTTTCCCACTTGCATCAAAGTAGCTCCTGAGCTACTTTGTAGCTTCTGTTCAGTAGCTCCTGAGTCAAAGCCTGAATATACAATGTAGTTTTAAATAAGTGCTGTTAGACCAAGTCTCTATAACTTTGTCCTACACAACATCCTGGCACAGGAAGTTCCCCAACTTAATTTTGTACCATGCAAAACAGTATTACTTTCATATTTTTCAATCTGCTGCCTCCTAATTTTTCTGAGTACCTTCATTCATACCTTCATAATGTGAAGAAAAGTGAGTAATCTTTTCCTACTTACCTTTTCCTATTGTTCATGACTACCTTACTAGTCATCCTTGCACCAGCTGAAGCCTCCTTGCCTCTCACATGCCTCATGCAGAATTCACTCCACAGCTGCTGTACCCTCAATGATTTTCTCTATACTTTTATAGTATCTTTCTTTAGTATCTTTCAGTATATTCAATATCTTTACTTTCTGAGATCCAACAAGAAAATATGCTTTCCTTGACGGCCGCACCTTCCTATAGGATTCTTGCAAGCTTGGGGATAGCCAGCAAAATCTGCAAGCATGTAACAAGTTAAAACACGTGACAAGGCAGAAAAAGTTGCCATAGATTTCTTCTTTGCTAACGTTTAAAGGCACTGCAGAGCTCCCATGCGTTCATGTGACCATGCAAGAGCTGTCAGTGGGGTTTTGCAGGCAGTTCCCAAGCTCACACCGACAGGCATGGGGCAACTCAGACTGAAGATGAAAGCAGGAGGAAGTTACGTGCTCCCTTTCAAGCCAGTGGCCACTTTTTTCTGTTTTCTGATATATGACAACTGGGGATCCCTGTCTCGTCAGCGTTCTCTGATAATGAGTAACCTATCCTGCTCTTCTGTGTGATACTGGTGCTTAAACCTCTGTTGTATTCTAAATCCATGTACACAGACATCCAATTTCAAGCTATAAAGCCTGTCAAACACCACTGCAGACCTCACCTATGAGCCTTACGGCTAAAAATGAAATTTTGATGTATTCACACTTTGTGTGTATCCAGATGTTTCCATACAAATAAACATAAATGACAGAATAAACAGCATTGGGATTATCATAGAATAATACAGGCTAAGAAAATGTAACTAGATATTAAAACATTTCTGTAGTTTGTCCTACTGTTGACTTCAAACAAAAGAAAAAGAGAAGAAGTTGAAATTAAGAAGAAGATGTTTTTCAAGAAAATGCTTGTTCTAGCTCTGAATATTCTGTAATGCATGTAATTGCCCAACCTTAGTTGTAAAAGTGAAGCTTGGAAGGAGGCAGTACTAATAAATTAGAACTACGATGAAATTAAATGTGATGATGAAGGAAAATCAAGAGAAACACCAGAGAAATGAATATGTTGTTTCAGGCAAATTTATGTACCAGGTTAGAGGGTATTCTGAGTATTTTCTAATTTATTTTTGCGCCGTGAGAAAACAGCCAAACTCATTGTGAAAATTACAGTTCTTGTAGAAGAGAGCTCTTTTGGAAATAGTTTAGTAGAAGCATTTTGCTACATTCTTGTCACAGATGCATAATAAGTTCCATGCCAGTTAGAGCGTTCCTTATGATTTTTACCTGTGTTCTCTTTTATTATCACTACAACCATCTTTGCAATAGATGGACATTTTCAAATTATGATCAAAAGATTTTGATTATACCACATGAAAAGCGAATGATCACCGATTTACTTGGTACTAATATGTGCAATAAATATTAATGTTCCCTTTAAATAATGAAATTAAAATAATTAAAATGTTTGTATGAGTTAGTACTGGCAAAAACTTTGCATTTTCCTTTGAAAAAGCTATGCTTCAAAGTAAATACTTTTTCAGGATCCTAAAACATGCCTCTGGCAAATGGAATTCATATGTGTATATATATGTGCAGTGACCAGAGAGAAGCTATAATTTTGTTTTTTTGCTATAACCATATACATTACATAAATTATTCTTTGTCCATGTCACTATTTAAATTGAGACATTAACCTGATTTCATACTTGAAGGTGAAAGTGCATGATATCTTCATTTTTTCACAATATTTTCCCAAATCAGAAATTACCCTCCCCTCTCTCCCACCCTGGATGAAATTTTAAAATTTGAGAGCTTGATTCTATTTTCCCATCCTCTGGCATAAACTGATTGCACTGAGGCCACAAGTGAAGTGAGAAAAGAAGCAAGCACCATATGGTTTTAGTTCCTACTGATTGCAAGATTGCTTTGATTACATTAATATTAGCATTATGACAAAGCACTGCAATCCAAAAACCATGCAAGAGACAAAAAAGATATCTCAGATCTAATATATTTCAAAGAAAATGGATAAGCTTATTATTAGGCACTGAAACTGACTCCTTTGGTTAAGCAAGTAGTTCCAACCTTCAACTGGTTGTGGTATCTCAGGAATGAATTTTAAATGGTATAGCTCATTAATTTAATATAATTGACTTGAAAAATATCCCCAAACCCCTAACTGTACAGCAGGCACTGGTTAATAAAATACAACAGTTCATGACTGTATTTTACACTAATTATAGCAATATGCTGAAATGCAGCTCACCATATATATACAGGGAGTGATTTTATGATCAGCACTTATATTTCAAGATGTTCACTAAAAAGAAATGCATGTGAGATGGCTGTGTTTGATAAACTTCCTTTATATCATTCTCAATTAAAATACCATATCCCGTAGGAAGCTGACTGCTTACATGAGGGCAAAGCTGTTGCAGGACGTTTAACTCCTTTTTTGTGCCTAGGTTTTATGTGAGAAGGAGCAGGGTAAGGAAAACATAAAAGATATTTTCGCCCTTAGACAAGGGGTTGAGCTAGAAATAACATCTATTTCTAGTTTCTTTTACATTTGACTTTCAAACATAACTTTTGTTAGTTAAAATGTGCTGTATTTTTAATGCCTAAGTTAAGACCTCAGGGCCAGTTAGGGTTCCTGAGCTAGATGTTCTTGCACATAAATTTAATTCAGACCTAATTCAGCAAGTGCTAATAATTGCACAGACTACATCTACAACAGGCTGACAAGACAGTAGCCTAGCACAGCAACACCAGCTACACAAATCAAAGAAATATTTTTGGATTGCAAAAGGGTGCAATTCCTATGTCTGAAATATAGGCCAAAAGGTGTCTCCTGGTGTCCTGTCTGGCCTCCAGTTGCTGATCCAGAAGACCTCAGGTCCCTTGTAGATCATGTCATGCCTGCCAGCATTGTGTGGATGTCCCTGTTAATCTGGGACATCTCAAATGCTACAGGCTCTCTCTAAGCTTTGGAATTACACCCTATATGACTTATCCTTATAATAGGAGCTTAGTCACCTAACTCAGGTGATTTATGTAGGCTACTGCGGATTTCATACCCAATGAAAAACAGAAAAACAGCAGTCTGGAAGACACGTAGATTTTCTAGACATTCCACTCTGGTGCAGCCTTCCAGTTTGCTTAAGATTTGGTTGTTCCTGGTCAGCATCCAGGCTATCTTGAATCCCTGCCCTAGTTGCTTAATTCTCCCCACTCACTTATGCAGAAAATTAATTTGGTTTGCAAACCCTGGAATCAGTCCTCTCTGGATTTCATAAAATGGCTTACGTTTTGCCTTAGCTATTGTTCACATCTCTCTGTAAGTTCCATTTTGGCCAGTCGACCACCAGAACACACATTCCTATCAAACTAGACATTCTCTGCAAGTCTCTGAGAAAAATCATCATTACCTAAAAGCTTCTCACTACTCTATCACCCTTTTGGGGCAATTATTCTAAACCCTGTCGCATTACTGGAAAATTTCCTTAAGAATAAAAATTAGCTGATGTAATTTCCCATGTGTAGGTGTTAAAACTACACTTTATTCTGCTCTTTGGAAAATACACAGTTTGAGCCCAGAAATAGCCTGAAATGCTTGCACAGACCTCTGTATACTGTGTATTCCAAAGAGATTAGCCTGGTTTTGTCTCCTTTTTGATCTCTTTTCGTAAACTGAGTCCAGGGAATGCTGCCTTTCTCTAGGCCACCAGAGGCAACGGTCCCTCTCTAGCTGGGGTATGGAATCGTGGCTGAAAACTTGCCTGCCATGTGGAAGATACAAACAATACAAAACTTTACAAAGAAGTATTTGTAGTGCTGACTCTCCCAGAGGTGCTAACTCTGCACGGGCAGGCTTGGGGCAGGTCTTATGGGTGAGACTGATCAGCTTGGGCTCAATACTGTAATGATGGTCCTGCTTCAGTCTGGGAAGTAATCTACCTGCTGCTACCTAAAGGGTCTTTGCACCACACTGATGACAGATGATAATACACGTAGGATACAAAGATGACCTAAGACATGTTCTAAAGATAGCAGTTGCTTCATCTGCTATGCAACTCATGAAATATGTTAGAAGTGATTCCCCCAGAGTATGATAATATAATACAATGTATTAACACTTTTGTAAAGTGGTTGACTTGATACCCCATGTCATTCTCATAGAAAATGGTACAGACAATTAACAGAGTGTATGCTAAAGAGATTAAGAATTCAATCCCTGACAGATTTCAATAAACTCTAATTCTCAGTGCAGTCACTGCTGAAGAGCTGCCTCTCAAATTTCAGATGGGAGCGGTGTGCCCATCTCTGGATAGTGTACAAGAGGAAAATACTTAGTCCAGTATTTCCAAGGAGTGTGGGAAAGAAGAAAGGAAGTCATCTGCTCACCTGAAATTTTTATTTGAGCTACTTCTCCATCTCCTCCTTCACTGTGTGCTCGGACCTCAACAACATATTCACCGTCACTGGGGACTGGGACCTCTATTGTGTGCTTTCCAGTTGAGAACAACTTGCCTTCGTGTTGTCCATCTGGTCTATACAGTACCTAGGAAAGTCATAGTAAGTATAGTTATTGAAATGCTACATTTCCATGAAAACAGTTACATATGTAGAGTGTATCAAGCAAGACATTAGGTTTTTATTTATATATGAAGCCTATATATCAAAACTTAGTGGCTGATACTACTTTTTCCATTTTTATGTAGAATGAATCCAGACAGGATGTTTCCTTATTATTTTCTCTTTTATAAAATTATGCCACCATTTGAAAAATAATTTCAGCCCCTACATTCAAAATAAGTAAGTAAATGATCAGGATAATAATACAGGGTGGCAAACAGCATCAAATAAAAATCTCAGAACTCAGCTGGGTCTTCTGACATAAAATTTATTACTATTTTCATAAATTAAACAACTATTAATTTTATTATTAACTCTCGGTGCTTTTAAACTATTGCAAATTTGATGGTATATGTCTTGTGGGACCTTTAGAAAAGAGATCCACTCTTTCTGGAATAATCTCTGTGAAACATTGTCAGCAATTCCCAGGAAGCAGTTCAACTCCTCAAGCAAAATTTGTACATGTAGAGCATGACACTAATTTTCTTGCTGCCAAGCAAGGAGCAAAGTTAGACAGGAATTAATTTTTGAAGCTTTCTACACACCCTGTTGTTAGTATATACACTTGCTCTAGTAATTGTATTTAATGAGGTTAAGTTTCCCTTCCTTTCCTCTACCTTCCCAGACTTTAAAGAACTCTTGTTCTAGGAACTGCAGCTCCCATGGAGATGAGAAAGGAATCTGCAACAATGCATTCTGCTACAAGGAAAAACTATTAAAGTGTTCAATTTTTAAACGTTATTTTTAGGCAATAGAAAATAAATGTAAGCATATGGGAGATCAGGTCATTGATCTAAACTTTCCCATAATATGGTTTACCACCCAAATGATTTTCAGTGCTCATTGCTTTCTCATTATATTGACTAAACCACTGGCTTTGCCCTAAGCCTGCGGGATGTCTGTGATCTCTGAGCACGATACCTTCATCTCTAGCATGCAACTGTGTTTGAGTCTGATTAGGTACCAAAATTCAACGCTGCCTAAAAAATGCACCTCATATAGCATACATAAAAATAAAAGATATTCTCATCGCTCATACTTTGTATCCTTCGACTGCAGACTCATTTGACATTGCCTTTACGTGATCCCAGGTGATGATGTACCTTGAACCAGATCTTACAGAACTGATAATTCTTGGACGTTGGCTCGGAGCTGAAAAGCAACATATGTATAATGTGCACATAAATAAGATTTCATAAAGGTTCAATGACATTTTTATTAAGACATGAAAAAATGTAAAAAGGGAAATTAGGCTGATCTTTATGTGATTAAAGGATAGTCTCCTTGCTGGAATGAACCACTACAGCTCCAGCCAGGCAATTTTGGATGGCTTGTGCAGTGGCTGCTTTGTGGCTTTGCCCTTCTGTGTTGCCAGAATGGAAGTGGCCAACATTACCCTTCACTATGCTGCTGACCATGTGTGTTTGCTGGCTTGCAACTATGTTCAGAACCTCCCAGAAATGTGGCTTAAGTCAGATTTATTAATTGAGATTAAATATTTAACTAACCATTTAAAGACATTTTTACAGCATTTAACTCAGTAGAAATGGGAGTACCCCACTGCAGATATCATTGATTAAAATTCATGCAATAAGCTTATAAAATGGAGTTGTCTTATTCAACACGAATCCTGTAGGCGCAAGTTGTACAATACACTATTTACTGACAGAAATCCTCTAATTGTACATATTTTTAGCCCATATAAGTGTGTTTTAAAGACACAAGATGTGTTTCTTACTGAACATTGCTCAGCATTTGCAAGTGCTAGGTATCATCATTAGGATAGGAGCTATCTCCAGAAATCTATTATGGCATGTAAATTAAAGGGTGTGATTCAGATCACCCGCTTTTCAAGGCTGCCTGATCCTGGCTCCCTCTGCTAATGAAAATGGCAATTGGTCACATTTTAATCATCAGAATACAATCTTTTTTGCTATTGACTAAACAGCTAAACAGGGTTTAGCTACCGAAGTAATAGCTAGTGTGAACTGTTCATCATTTGGAATATCACATCCAGCTCATGGCCCCCGAGTACTAGAAAGACACTAGTAATCTTTAGTGAGTTCAGCAGAGGGCACTGACCTGGTGGGGAGCTGGAGCATTTGTCCTGTGAAGGGACCATGACACAGTTAGGCTTGTTCACCCTGGAGAAAAGACTGCTTTGGAGAGGGCCAAAGAGCCACCAGCCTGTTTTCACAGGGAGGCTATCATGGATCCAGTTTCTTCAAATTGGTATGGCAAGAGAATGAGTGATTAACGGCACGGATTTGATTAAAAGAGGCTCAGACTAGATGCTCAGAAAAAGTCAGGCAGTGGAATAGGTTTCCCAGAGAGGCTGTGCAGTCTCTATCCTTGGAGGATTATGATCCAACTGGATAAAGCCCTGAGCAACCCGGTCTGAGCTTATAGCTGACTCTCCTATGAGCCTACAATCTTAGTCTCTTTACCATCTTTTGTAAAATATCCACATTGTACATGGCAACAAAGAGAGGAAGGAGATCCTTAGTAGAAATTTTCAGACAAAGAACCAATACCACATACAGGGAGAATTTTGGGCAGAACATTGGGCATATGCACAAGAAGCCAAGTTTCAAAACCTGAGGGACACGATGCAATAATGAAGCACATGACATTACACTTCATCTAATGCTCCATTTACTTACGTGCTTTCCTGGTAATAATATCGATGGTTGTACTGGGAGGCCCATAGCCTGCACTATTGAAGGCAGAAACATCTACATGGTAGCGAGTATTAGGCTTCAGGTTTTCTAGTTTTGTTGAATATTCTTGATTGCTCACTTGTACCCGCTGTGCAGCTGCTTCTTTATCATGAGCAGCCCAGTAACGAATCTATAAGCAAGCAAATTGAAGGATTAAATTTAACATATATAGTCATAAAGAAAGTTTATATAAAATCATGGATGCTGGGTATACTACATACTCTGAGTAATAAGCTAAAAGAAATCTAACAGCAATAGCATGGAATTCCTTCATCAGGCTGTGATTTTAACCAAGTTACATGGAGACATATAGAAATAGAAATAAATTCAGATTTTATTATGAAACCTTTTCTCAGAATGGTTTTACTTTTTTTCAGCTATGTCATTAGAAGTCTGGGAGATGGATAATGCCTCCAGAGAATAAGTATTTTCTTCTTGCTGTTTTATTTGAGCATTTTACTCTGAACTTTAATATTGTTTTGCTACACTACACTGTAGTCTATACTCTGCTAATGTTTTCACATATTTTGTTTAAAATGTCTTATAAATTTAATCTTTTTGTACTTCTATCCAAGGAATGAGTATTTAGTCATGTTACTTGTATGTGCAGGTCTAGTTATGTATACTTAGCCATTTTCTAAAGTTCTTTGGCTAAATTCAATCAGATTTTATAATACAATATGGTATTTGTCAAAGTAGATAAGAAACTGAAAATGCTTGAACTATGGGAAAAGCATCAATGTAAGCTTGTAACATCTTAAAATCCAAATTCAATTAACTCTACATAGAAATTCTGTGAGGCTGTTTTTCCCAAGAAACTGTTCCATTCTACTTCAATTCATTACGCATTACAAAGCACCAGTTTAAAAGAGAGTAATTCCTATGGAGTGATGCCATTCCATAGAGTCTGTCACATACAGAGGTGCTATTCTGCATGGCCTTGTGAGATGCAAATGAGAGTAAAACACTGTCAGTCTCTGGGTTTTGTCCAGTTTATAACCATTTGCACAAGACTAAATTACTACACTAACCTGAAAGAGTGGAGACCAGGCCCATTACATTTTGACTTCGAGTGTTTTTATTCTCAGCGTTTCTGCTCAGCTTCTGCCTGCCTTCATAATGATTTTTGGGTATGCAACATGAAGACCTTTTAATTCTTTTTAGGAAGAGCTTAATGTTGTTGGTAATTTCAGGCTCTAGGAAAAATCTTGCACTGTAAGATTTGACTGGTGACATCAGGTATCCTGTTATTTTATCTTTTAAATAGCAACCGCTTTAATCTTCTGTTCTGCTGACATTAGTTTTCCTTGGAAACCTCATTTAAGAAATAGGTTATAAGAGCAGACAGTTTGTCAAAGTGTTAATATCACAGTTCTCCTCATTACAACCCTTGCTTGGCAAGGCCTTATTTTCTCCTGTTTGCGTTTACATTAAAATGCTTAATAAGAACGTTGTTTTACCTCAGAGCATGTACTGTGGCTGAATGAGGAGAGGTGCAGCAGAGCATTTCTCTTCACTTACTCCAAATGCCTTTGGACATGGTAACAATCAATATCACTACACAGAGGTTACTCTGATTAAAAATACTAAGTTAATTAATTAATTAATTACTAAATTAAATATTAAATACTAAAGTCTCTCAACTGTTGCCTCGGTCTTGCTCACCAGTGTTAGAGGCTACTTATGCTCTGGTTATTATAAATGTGACAATTTCATAGGGACTTTTTTCACTTTTTCCTGGTGTAGAGAGAATCATATTGTATCTGCAGGCCAAACTGGCTCCCATTCTTAAATACAGTATGCATACCTGCCCTTCAGCAGGCACAAATGGGTAATTTTTAGTTATATTAATGTATGTCCTGCACAGTGGTTTGGAAGTTTAATCCACTAGCATCCTAAACATCAGTTTACTGTAATTTAGGCACTCTCACTCATGAAATTCCCACTTATCAAGGTGGCTATTTTACTGAGTCAACAGCCTTTGCCCCAAAATGAGTGAGGAATATGCACCCAATCCATCCCACAGGCTCCTCCAGCAGGGTGGTAACCTCCACTTGATGAATGGTTTCAAACTGGTGTGGATCTGAATCTGTCACAGCCATTTCAGGTGAAGGTCTGACTATGATCTTCAAGTCAGATTTTTTTTTATATGATTATAATTAACAAATTGTTGTAGATGAGCTGCTGTGGTTGAGTGCAACCAGCTGTATACCATAAGCTTTTGACTCTATGTGGCTGACTCAAGAGTGAGAGGGCGTGTGCATCAGGAGCTAGAAGACGTCATGTCTATCTCTGTCCCTGAGTTCAAACAAGTTTCTAGCCTGCAGCAAAGGGATGTCTGTGAAGTTCTAGGTGGCCAAAAGTTTATTAGCTACGACAGGACCAATGGTAGCTTTGTTCTTGATATTAACTGGCCACTGAAGACTAATTAATTCACTTTTAGTATGTTCTATTATGTTAATTAAGTACCTGCTTTACATAAAAGATGGCAAACACACTTCATGAGAAGATTTTGTTAATCATGGAGCATATGCTGGAAGCCTTTGAATGCCTCTGACTTGCAAAACTTTCTACAATCCTACTGTTCATTTGCACTACACTGATGCTAAGGGCATAATATAACAAGTAATATACAGCATCAAACAAGAGAAGTGAGAACAATGTATGAAAATGTAAATTACTTCACTGAGAGCATATTACATTTCAGGCAGAAGTAATATAATGTAAAAATTAAAATAAATTTAAATCTCAAATATTATTGTTCTTGGCTGCAATGTTGTGGAATTAACTACTGCTATAGTGTTTGGGCTGTGTGTCACATACTCAGAATGTTCTTCTCTACCTCCTCATTTAATATAAAGTAATATCTATCATTTGGGTCACTGTAGCTACACTTGGAAAAGAAAAAATTTGAAATTAGACGACTGCCTTGAAAGCTAAGAAACAGTACTGTCTTCTTTACACTATTCCTACATTTCTTTTCTCACTTATTATTTAAACATTTTAAAAATCTCTTGAAATAACTTGGAAATTTCTTTCATTCTCCTGCCTCTGGAAGTGATATGTAGAATTCAATGCCCCATTGCTTCAAGAAGTCACATTTTCTCACTTTGCTCTGTAGCCACTGTGTCTTTTTATTAGAGAGCTTGGACAATAATCCTGGACAGACTGCTTTTTCCTGGTGCTCTGCATTTACCTTGGTAGGATAACCCATAGATAATGAATCACTGGGGGACACAGGAGGGAATTTCACCCCAGCTCTAGAGTCTGTTGTGGGAGACAAGCCAATAGTGACCTGTGGAAAGGGAATGTCTTTGCCATCATGAATTAGTGCAGCCCTCCATGCTGAAATCAGGGAAAAACACTCTCTTTCATGGTCCTCTCCTCTATTCAAATTGTAATATACTGAAATACACCAGAAGTTGTTGCTGTGTCATGAAACAACAGCTGTCATATTCATGAAAGTTTTACATAGGAGAAACATAAAAGAGATACTTTACTCATACTAAGACATAATGCTAATAGCATATTTCAGTAAACAAGAGACAATGGTGGTGAGTAGTGATAAATTTGTTTCATAAAAAAAACATATATGTATTGCATAGAAGCAACAGGAAATACAGATAGCATCTTTGGCACTGCATGCACTGAAGAGCTGTGGCTTTTTAGCAGGCTATCGCAAGAACACATAAATCTTAAATTCTCTGTATGGATGGAGATAGTTTTCATACTTTATCTCTTGTTTAAGTGTGAGCTGAGGATATTCCTCTGTAATGGCAAAATGTATCAGCTCACACTCATCACCATGAGGGCAGTCATCCTGACAGTATGCATTAGTGTCCAGAAAATCTGACTCCTCCAGGTGTGAAAAGCATTGTGTCACAGGTGAAATACCTTCAGGTACTTTGCTCAGGGGACTCCCACCTCTTAAGCTCTAGCATTTAAAAGGTCAATTATGCAATTTTCAGGTAATAATAAAGACCAAAATGAAATTGAGAAGGTGTTCTGGTGAATGAGGGGTTTTGCTAATTTGTGTTACAGCTGAGTAGTAATTAAAAAATAAATATTGGACTATTTCTTGATGCCTATAGAGACAAAGCCTTCCTGATGTATTCACTGGAATTTTATGATGTAGTTCGAGTGCTTCTTCTCCCACAACTTGTACTGTAACTTCACAAAAGCTATCTACAGCTTTGGCCTTCCAGAAGAGCTCTCTCCATTTTTGCCCCATCCTATGGCTCCTTCAGGACTGATGGGAGATCTGATCTTCAGGAGCATAGGATCTTCTTCTCGCCCTCAGGGTAGAAGCACAGGCTTGCCCTTTCCTGCTTTCCCCACTACTAGAATAAAGCTGGTGATTGCTCTAGAGAAAAAGATCTCAGAATTAACACCTTACTGAGCTTCGTGGGGCAGTAATTCATGCTTATCAGTCTGTTTATTGTGTGGCCAGATGGGAGCACAGTCCTTATAAGTAGAAGGTTACTTCAGAAAAAGAGAGGAAAAAAAGAAGAAATTCATTGTAATACCACTGCTCACTTTACATATTCAAGCCACCCAGTTAATACTGGATTTGTGGAAGCATAATGCTTCTCTAGGAATGAGTGGATGAACTTACACTCCAGCTGTCAAAATAAGACCACAGCCAGCACCTCTATATTCTAAGAGAACCCTCCGTCCCTTCCCAGGGTATCCCACCTTTGTTCAGAACAGCAGTTATTCTCTTTTCAGTCCAAAGATCCTTCACACTTCTTTCCATTTCTTTTTTTCTTTTTAATACTGACTGTCCTGTGCATCCTGTTCTTTCCTTCTGAATCCCCTCCCTTCTTTCTCTGATTTCCCCTGACAGCAATTCAGATGGTTTTTAAATAAAATAAAGTAAAATTTTAAAAAACAGCGAGAAGTGAGTTGCTATGGGAATATTTTCCCACCACGTTCTTTCTGTATTCATCCTGCCCCCTCCAGCCTTCCTACCCCAATCCCCACCACAGCTCTCAACATCCATTGCCATGTTCTAGGGCTACTGCAATCCCAGGCTCTCCAGCGCTCTCCTGCTCTCTCCACAAGTCCCCCGGTGTGTGCCTGCCTGTTCTGGTTATTCAGGGTGAGCAGGGCTTCCTGCACGGTTCCTGTGCTGACTGTCCAGCTCGGGAGTGCAACGCTCCTTCATGGCTGGATGGTTCCAGCTGACAGATCTGGGCACTCCACCCAGCTCTCAGCTACGACCATGAATTTGTCTGTTCTGTTCTAGTTGCACAATCCCTGTGAAACACCAGACCAGTGGGCTGCTTTAGTAAATTAGAAGTTACTGTTGATGTCCTATTGAGATTAGGAAATATAGAAACAAGTACTACCAATTAAAAGAACATTTATGCATCTACTCCAGTCCTCAAAATACATTTTATGAGGTTACTCCACATTCATACGCGCTCATTTTGGAACTCAAGAGTCTACCACCAAGCAGCCAGCAACCTAAATCACAAAGCAAGTCACTAACAAACTAAGGCCCCAGTCCCTATTTTGGTGTGCAGCCAAAGTACACTGGCTGTACGCTGCAGAGTTTGTCACCTTCCACTCTGCATGGATGATGTTAGAACTTCCCTGCTGGAGTATCATGTGGCCATTCCGGGTTGCACCCTCCACCCTGTGACTGTTGTCATTGTTGTACAAGGTAAAAACCAATTTTTACCAGCAGTAACACTTAGTCTTGGAGCAGATGAACATACCTTCAAGCTCTTTTTCATGTGGAGAATAGAAATCATGAACAAAACATTGTTGTCTTCCACAATAGCACTGGCTCTGTCACTTACTGTAGGATTTGTGACTGAGTTATATTAATAACTGCTGATAATTTAAATGGGCCACGAGTTATTTACAATTTCACGTCTGTGTTGACAATTACTCCCAAAACTTAATTTCAATATGTTTTGAGAAGGTAGAGATAGGCATTGAGTTACGTAACATAAAGAGACAAGATTCTTTTATGAAATAATGATGCCTTTTTTCACTTGAAGAGTGAGCACATATATTTGTTGATATGTTTTAGTAGTGAAGTACATAGCATCAAAAATAATCTGCTTCTCAGGATGTGAAATCTATACAGTAAATGACACCTACAGAGAAGTGAATGCTGAGAGACAGAATGCTAGAATAGGAATTATCCTTGCATTTAACTACTGAAATAAAATGAATGAGAAGATAGACAGTGTCACCTCTAAACTCACCTGATATCCTTCCACAGATTTATCAGTAACATGGTGCCAAGAAACAGACATTTCAGAAGATGACAAAACTTTTACGCTCACATCTGTAGGTACTTCAGTTGGGGCTGGAAAATGAAACACATGTTAAACATCCAATGACATTGTTATACTGGCTTACAGAGGCTCCTCTCACATCAGTATTTTGTATCATTTTCTTGGTATAAGGGGGCCAAGTGTGTTAGTTTTTATTCTGTTTTGACTTCAGTAAACTTTAAATTTTATGGTGATCTGTATGGGAAATGACTCTATAAAAACAAAGCAATGATTCTATTACTTGGCTTAGACTATGTATTTTTATGCTTCAACAGATTCCATGCTGAAATCTGTGTAAATTAAAAACAGACTTTTATAAATAGAATGAAGCATCCAGTGATATTTTACTAAATTGGACAGCAGCTCACAGATTACGTACATCAGATTTTTTAAGCTAGCTACACACAAATATTCATGTATATGTCAATTAATCATGATGATACAGTTTTTATGAGACCAGATATTAGATACAGAGCTGGCCACTGACACATACAAATTTGAACATAGGTGTGAAATAATCCAAGAGCATCCTTCTATTAGGCATATATCCCAAAGTTGATTTTGTTCATGTTCTTATATTTGGACACCAGCCAATGAAGAATACAGACCATTATAATGTGATATGCTTTTATTCAAGGCTTAGAATATTAAGTTCTAGCTTAATTATAAGAGGCTGTTAACTTCACTGTCACTTGCATTTTAAGTGAGGTGAAGAATTAAAAAAGGTATAAATTTAGCAATGTCTATAAAAGATAAAGTTTTCCAAACTAAGAACAGTTCTCTGTCGTGAATCTTTTGAAACAAGTTGCAACAGACAGGCATGGGAGCCCGAGCTGAGGAAAGCTTTCATATACTTAATCTTCCAACTGGGCATCCAGTCAACTATGCATCAAAACAGCCACAGCTAAGAAAAAAATCAGTTACATCTCTCATGAAAAGTATCCTAGGTAACAAAATAATCTTATATGCAAAGTTACCTTTTGTAATTGTCTTTCAATGACTGTTAATAATGCAAATGTGTAATTAAAAAATGATACATTATTGCAAAATTGTTTTTACAATGACAGGAATTTAGATAAGCAAGAGGCCTGTGCCTCATTACTAGCAAATATTACTCACTACTAGCAATGGCAGGTATGACTAGTAGTTGTCGGATATGGAACTTGGCTAAAAACACATGGGAACACAGAAATTCCCCAGTCACTAAAGTGAATAAAAATGCCCACAGTTATAACTAGACTATGGAATATTATATGGAATATTGTATGACCATATTGCTTTAAAATCTCACTAATATCTTTGAGAAGTTGTGCTGTCTGATATTTCTAATACCACTTGCTGATTCAGAGGTATAGAAGTACAGGTGGAATAGATGTGATCATCTAATCTATTCCCAAACCACTGTCAGACTCTCCTCCATTGTATGTTTCATATTGAAAAGATCCAACTGCCAGCAATTTTGCTGATACAATACTCTAAACAATATTTCATCTGCTTATGCTTGCCTATGAACTCCAAATAATTTATATCCCTTTTTGGCATTTATATTCTATAAATATTTTGCAGTCTCTCCTGAGCCAGAAAGATGACATCAGCTGCTTTTTTCTTTCTAGCCTTCTAATTCAGTTATTCTACCAACAAAGGAAGCAATCACATGGGCCTCACAATATGTTCTCTTTACTGAAGAAACAGTGATCGTCACACAATTGTCTTCTGACCTTAACTATACAAATTTAAGGATGGGAGCCAGTAAGCAAGTTACAAGGTACTGAGGTGACTTTGTGCAAATTCTGATGCCAGCAGAAAACTGCAGAACATTCTTTGGAATAACTTTCTTTACATCTATTGGAAAAATTCCTTCTAACCTGCCATGCTGTTCCTGCATTTGATATGGTCAGTAGACAGGATCATATCTCTGCACAGGAGCTGTGACTGCTACTGGTAAGGTTTGGAACACCATGAATCTGATTGCTTTGATGACTCTTGTGCTTGAAATCAAAGAAAAGATGTAGGTTCACTGAGCTTCTATGCCTTTTGCTGCCTGAATCTGGCATCATTTAACCACAAGTGTTTCTATCAAGTGTTTAGACCTTGCTAAAGTATATGGTAGAACATCAGCAGCCACTGAAGTGACTTCTTTATCTGGAAGCTGGCATTACTGCACCTTTGCTTTTCTTCTGTCTTTTGGAGCTACTAGGGTCTGCCATGTCTCTGAACTTAGAGAGCTATACAAACACACTGCCATCCCTCACATGGTTAGTATAATCATCATATAAATACATGGGAGCTTATCAGTCAGCTGTTGATAATGTCTCTGAGAAAGGATGGATACCAAAATGTTATTTGGCAGATACGGCTTTTATTACACCATAGCTATTTACTAACTCATTTACACAATTGCAAAAACAACCGTTCTGTTGCTATAGCAGCTGTGGAAGATGATATCCTAAGGTATACGCTGTTCTGAGAAAAAGGATTGCTATTAACCTCTTAAGATAGCTAAGTGCTGCTAGCTTGAATCCTGAATTATCATAAGAAACAAAAGGACTATTTTATCTCCTCTCTGTGTGTGGGCAACTTGTGTGCAAAGTTCCCATTAGTGTTAATGGGAATCATGAACATAAATCTCCCATAAAGTACACAGAGTCGGAAGTGTGAGAATGTGGCCTTGTTATCATATCCCTCCCCTTGGCTCTTTGGTCTGGATCTGTTGACTTTGTGAAGGAGATTCTGCTCCATGGAGAGAAAAATATGAGCAATGACTCTTTGGCTTTTTGGCAGAAATTAATAAACTGTATTTTTTTTAAAACAGACTTGAGTGATCATGTTGCAATTAGGTTGCTGTATATATTTCTTCTGATTTAAGGTAAACCTTCTTCTAGTGCTTTCTCTCTCCTGCTAAATTTGGAAATGTCATTTAAACTTGAATGCTAAGGATCACAGCATGTGAAATAATTCCAGTAGAATTAAGAAAAAGATTTTCATCAAATGTCAAGGAGGTTTTCATTAAAATATTCAGTTGATAGCTCTAACATCGAAACTAGGATAATGAATGTGGCAGGGATAATTTATATTAGTATCTAAAATGCTTGAAATATAATATAAATAGATACAACTGAACTACTACTCCTTTACAAGTTTTGGGCTAAATTCTGATACTGATCTGCTTGAATAACAGGCTTTGGTGTGGTCTGTTAGGAAAAAAAACCCAACATACATATGTCAAGAAGAGACATTGCTGGATAACGATATTTTAGGTAAAAAATATGAAGACCAGAACTAATTTTTTTCTTAAATTCTTAAATCTTTAACAAGCTGTGTGAAAAATCTTGAATTCTTCTGTGTGTTGCTCATTCAGACATCAACTACAGCCAAGTGCTCTGCATCACATTGAAAATAATAGAGTCTGAAATTGTTCCTTGAGAAAACTGCAAGCGTTCTGTGTGCGCAACGTACACCCTCCTGGCTGAAGGTGCTTGTTGCTATATCAATCAGTGTGTAGGGCCAGCTTCTCTTTAACGATTTGGTAGCACTCATCTGGGCCCTCTGTGTAAAACTTACCTGGAAAACTTTACTCACCGTCTTGTGCTGAATAAATGACAGCAGTGAGACTGAATGGTCCATCCCCTTTATTGTTAAAAGCTTTCACTTTTACTTGGTACTGGGTTGAAGGCGGCATTGATTCATCCTTGTGGACGTACCGGCCAATTTCAGGATTAGTAACTGTAACTCTTCTCCATTCTTTCTCACCAAATGGCTTGAAAGCCACTATATAGCCAAAGTTATTGCCATAGTGGTATTCTCTTGACAAAGGCTAAAGAGGCAAAAGATTAAACATTAGTTTTTGTAGCCAACTAAACGAATGGATCTCTAATTAAGTATAAAGAATAGAGAAAGCATTGATACATGCATTGTAAAAACATTGAACTAAAGTTCCATTTTCTCCTGGGTTCCTTCTATGGTTTGCTCCCACCTCCTTTAAAAATACACCATCTTCCTTTAAAAATACCTCATCTTCATTATGCAAATCTGCAGTAGTAGCATGTCTGCTACTAAAACATTTTAACACCTTGTTCCTCATCCAAACTCAGTGCAAGACACTTCATGTTATCTCCTACAGAAAAAAAACCAAGAATGACTGTGTTCTAAAACTGCTGTCAGCTGTAGCCAGCAAAAAAGGCTTTCGTAAGGAATAAGTAATAGTGGATATGTAACACAGACACACTATGCAAGTATACAGATCTACGTGCACGTGTGGAGATAGATATTCTTGTAAAACACAGAGAGAGAAGAGAAAATGTATGTGGCTGGCCTAAATTATATTAATTTACCTAAACTTGGTCACCTAGGCAACTTGCACCACTGATGAATAGAGATGGACCCATTCAAAGAACGACTCATCCTGCCACTTTTCACCGATGATGGAGGGGGTTCAGTTACTGGTTTAGATTATCTACCTAGATTCTAACTGGTAAAAGTTTAAGTGAAATTACTCTCATTTTCAGTCTGAGCATTAAAGGTACCTAACCAAAATATTTCTTAAAACTATAGCTGATTTCTATAACCAGGAATACTGGAAAATATAAAATTACGGAAACACATCTGCTATAATGATTTTTGCTTCATTTACCAAAGCTCTACATTCAGTGATCCCTCCTCAGTCCATGGAGTCTGTACCACAACTATTAGACAGTGCACCTGGTAGGCCAAAATCATGTCATTCATCAGTGCATCTGGAGGCTGACCAGAAGCATCTTTTCAAAATAAATTTCCTGCATCACCTTTTCCCATACTGTAAACCTCACAGAGATGAAATAGATTATCCTGAGGCAAAGGTCTTGGAGCAGTACCACAGAGAGTAATTATTCTCCTCAGGTGTTTGCCCACCACTGTAGTACTTCAGCCAACATGTGTGGAGATAGTACGACCAAGGATTTATGAAACTTAGATGTTAACAGTGGAACAAGCCAAAAAAACCCAAAAGAACCCTAGCTCACAAATTCTGATGTTCATATTTCTTTGAAGCTGGAATGGAACTCCAAAGCTTCTCTAAGAAAGAAAATTCTCGTGAAAACTCATCAAGTTTTTGGAACACTAGAAACATTTACATTTTGACTTCAGAAACATAACACATGGATTAGAAGACTAGTATACATAATATAACAAGAAAAAAATTAAGGCAAACACAGATGTTGGAACTCAAAATTTGAAAAATGTCTAATAAGGACATATGACCAATGATGGAGCTTCTTTTCTTCCTGACAAAGCTTCTAAGAGAAATGTACAGAATCAGACCAAAGGTTGGGACTTCTGACTTTACTCAGCTTAAGGTTAATGGACCCCTACCCCAGGTGTGCCAGCTATCAAATCCCATTGCATCCCATTTTCTCTGTTCTTTTTTCCCCATACTTAACTGTATCTCTAGCAGAACAGTGGCTCAGTTCAATCAAAAACTGGAAAGTGGCCTCAGTACCCCATGACTAGGATTAGGGCATCCCTCTAGCATCCTTCTAGAATATTTACAATCTTTTGGACCCAGTGCCTCTTGCTTCCTGGGTGGGTACTCTAACCATGGCTCCATGTTGCAGAGACAACTGACTGATGCAGCTGACTGCAGGCCTCTACATACATAACTTCTTTGGCTTTTCCAAGGAACACAGGTGAAATGCTGATGTATGGCAAAACAGAATTATAACGGAACTTTAGACAGTGGAAAGATACCCATCTAACCTACAACATGACTTCTGAGAACACATGAATGACTTAAGTAAAATTGGTAATTAAGATGGCTACCAACAGATAAAATTCAAGAAACCCCTCATGCACAAACCAAGCTGGTTTCTAGTTGTGATGCTAATCACAAGCCACCAGGTGAACTCTTTAACTACAAATCAGCTATGGAAAAAACCCCAACTAGATAACCTATTTTATGTGCTTAATTTTTCACGTGTCAGGCATATTCTGAGTGTATCTATTGGATGAGGTACAACTCATATCTTAGCTTGTTTTCTACCTCAGGTCTGACTGGACATCAGATGAAAACTGGATAGCTGGTTTCTAAGAACAGCTAATGTACCTTCATGTACCTAAGTGTAGATTCACAGGCATCCTTGCAATTCAAAGAGCAGAAGATTTCATGGACTGGATCACCTTCAATAGCTCATCTTCCGAATTTGTCATTTTATGTAGCTGCTTAAAATAAACCAGAATCCTGTCTCATACGCCGAAGTAAGCAGCTTGTATGCAGCCCTAGTCTCAGAAGGATTTTCAGCCAGAGTAAACTTGAGAAAACCAGGACTGGCACTTAAACATTATATTCTGGTAGGTCTTAAACAAAATCTTAAGCATAGCTTTCCCTCCAATGGCTGCACATAATAAGTAGGTTTAACTAGCTGAATAGGTTGTAGCATCCACTAAAAACTTTGAAAAACAAAAAAAGAAGAGGGAAAGACAAACAGGGAAAATAGGGAAGCATGGGCATGCCACTCCTAGCTCTCTTTCTCAGTTCTTCTTTCAAAACAAGACTCAGAAGAGCTTTGATTGCATCTCTGGCTGTCTCATCCAACCTGGGCTTATGAATCATAGCAAAAGCTGAAAGGGGGTTGGCAGCAACATGTGAGCCTGCCATACATTTTGATCTTCTCTTCTTAATTAAGGCCTATTTTGAGTACTATATGCAAATGCCAGCACATTTGGGCGAATCAATATACACCTTTATCTTAGCCTTACAGATAGATATATTGTTGTCTGTCAGACAGGCTCCGTATATTTAATGTCTCTATTCAAAAACACTTGCTAGACATACTAGGAAAGATTCTTAGGGAGTAAATATTTGAAGCCATGCTTAATTTGTCTGACTAAACGAGCTACTTGTTACAGAAAAGATGTAAAAAGCATGACACTAACTGGAATACAAATCTACTTGGGTGTACAGAAAAGTCTGAAATGATCCTGCACTTCAGATCTTGCATTAGTCATTATTCTCCTGGTTATAATTTTCTTTTTTTTAGTTTGGTCACAGCCGAGTTTTAACTGTATTGAAAATGCCATGAGTATGGGTCTTTACATGCAATGCAAGAAGTAGCTCTGTAGTTCATTAAAGTTTTTATAAGACAGCACTTGTGAAGACATAAAATAATCTACGTCTTGTGCAACTGTTCATTGCATGTGTTCTTATTTGACTTTTGCTCTTCAAAGATAAATAAAGATCAGAATCAAAGCAACCAGGATACATCTACTTCCTAACCTATTGTTACTGGAACCAAGAAATAACCTTTCAATATATTTTAACAGAAGTATGGATCTTATCTTTTCATAAACCTAGGAATTTTTTCTTTAGATAAATTCACTGCTAAAATATGTAGAAAGACTCAGTAAATATTTTGAAGTGAACTAAAATCAAAATAAAACAGGAAACCCCAAATCTGTTAGCCCAAACATCTGGCTGACTATTTTTGTGGCATACTTAAGAATTTTTTCAAATAGGTATGATCAACCTGAAGTACCAAAATTTGGAAATGTGCATACGGATCAAAATTTGTGCATTTATAAGGAGGGTCCTTATACAGCAATGACAAAGTTGCTGTTGGAATTATGTCAACTTTATATTAAATCCCACAAGAAAAAGCATTCCTCATAGAGGTAAATAAGCTGCTACATATGAAACAAATTATTCCCCAAAAGACACAAGTGGTGTAATGTGTCTCATGTGCCTCATAGCCTTATGAAGGTGAACAGAGAGGTCAATAGCAAGATAAACTAGGTGATCTTTTCAAGCATAACATTTAATCATCTTTCTTTGCCAGACGTAATGCTTCTGTAACTCTGTTTTTGCTGGTTACTGATAGGCTCTGACAAGAATCAGACAGGCTTTTTTTTTTGCTTTATTTCTCCCACCTAGCTTTCTGAAATACCCTTCAGAAGACTTCAATTCTCTCTTCCATGCAACTTTTGCCTATAAAACAACTTTGCTTATAAATTCTTATTCTCTCTTGTTCTGGGTTTTTCTTTCCTCCTATCTTCTTGTTCCTTTTCCCTTCTTCCCTGTTTTCATAAGCATTTTTTTACCCACAGTATAGGTAAATTTAAAAAACCGTTGCTTCAATACCTGAATGAAGACAGCATTTATATATATACATATACAAGACTTTTTAAAGACAAAGTATCATGGACTGAATACCTAAGGTAAATGAGAGAGACAAAATTTTCAGAAGACTTTGCTTACTGAAAAGCTTTCTTGGTAATATTGTAATTAACTTTTCATTCCATTATTTTTGTGATTAACATTTTATCTCTATCCCCAATCTATAAACTAACCTGTCTTAATTATTAATTGGATTTTTAAGGAAATTCTTGTATATTGACATTTTATAAGTTTTATTTTACCCGAGTGTGACTTGTAACACAAAATAATGTTACCTAACATCTGAAGTATCATTGTCCTAATTCCTTTTTATGTATTTTTATGATAAAAGACTGAAAACCTATATACTGTGTACAGATCCTGCTCTCACAGGAGCCAGTGACAAACTGGATTGACATGAGTTTCAGGAGGAGGAAGATCAGCCACAAGGAAGCATAGGTTTCATGGCATCTCAGTGCAATACCTACCATCCATGTTATTGTCAGCTCTCGATTGCTTCCACCCCCTCCTCCAACATCTGAAGGAGCCACATTAGGAGCTAGAAAAATAGAAGAGACAAGAAAAATGACTACAAGGTATGCAGTCAGTAAAAATATCACTATTTACTTTTCTTTTTACCGGCAGGGCCAATGAGCACACATGGCACACACAATTATAATAATGATAGTCTGTAATAGCTGTGAGAGTCTGTGGTCTTGCCAAGACTAATGTATAGCTACTGCTGCAGGAAACATGCCAGTTCTAACCATAGCTAGAAATCAATCATTCCTCTTTTTAACCATATTCTCTACAAATATTTAATGGAGTATTCAGAAATGGAACACTCCTCATATGTCTTTAGAGAACTACCGTGTATTGCTCTTGTGCTTCCTCAGACCTTGGTATGTCAAGGTCCCAAGCACTCAGGACTTGCACATGAATTTACCTTAACAGACTGTGCTTAGTTCCACCTACTTCAATGGATTTACTCACAATGTATAATGTTAAACCCATGGATATATCTTTGAAGCACTGGCATCCTAATCCTATTATAGATTAGAGGCACATGTCTTCTTGATTGGCATGCTCGGAACGGGCAGATGTTTAGAAGCGCAGCTGGCATAGCACTTAGTAATTTACTAATTGCATTTCACACTGATATTCTCTGTAACAAAATAAAATCTGTTAATCTATCAGCTGAGTGTGCTGAGTGTGAGAGTGGTAAAGCAGGATACTCTCAAGGACTCCATTATAAATCATTACTGTATTCTCATTTCTGTAAGACTCTTTGCACTAAGTGTGATGATTCTACTGCTATCCTCTATGATTGTGTATTTATTTGCTGTCACTCACTACTGAGGACACACAAAGTACCACTGAAGACTTAGGAAAAGATGGTCTGCCTACAGTGCATCAAATATCCTCCAGTTCGCTACATGCCCTATGTATATGAACATGTTCTATGTGTTAAAAATTCTTATATGATAAGGCATTTTTTCCAGTAATCATGAATGCCCCAAGATAGCAAGGGGATAGTTTCGAAGTATGTATTTAAGATGTTTGCTGAGGCTTTCTCTGAGGGTCAGCTGAGGAGAAACACAAAGCAGAGAAGACTTAATGTTTTCAATGTTTTCAAGAAGGATAAAAATATGTAACAATAAATTTGAAATTGAAATTAGCATTCAGTGCATGGTTTGCATTATTTATTTCTGGCCTTCCCGAAAACAATTAGTCAAGAATGAGATTAAACATGTGTATCATGACAATTCAAGAGGAAGCTTGAATCTATTACTTGACCTTGTTACTACTGAAACACACAGTAGTCACACTATCTATTATAAGCGTATAACTTAATGCTAAGCTACAAGCAGAGGTTTGCTAGAATACTTAAGTAGTCAAAGAAGATACACAGGCTGCTGAAGAAGAGATGAAAGACTGTCTAATGTCCTACATATCACCCTTTTCAAGAGAATCTCCCTCATTCTCTCAACCATTAAACCCAGGTTTCTCTCTCCTTTAAGACTAGGTTACTAATTCAGAGAGCTATACTTAGACAATCACTCTAATACGTCTATAAGCTAAAATACATAAAAGCAGACTTTGATCCATTGAGTTTCAAGAAATCACTGTGAAATGTATTATTGATGAAGAAGATGTCAATAAAAAGAAAAATCGCAGCACATATTCTTAGCACACTAATAAAAATGTTACTGAAACTATTGTTATCTATCTAGACTTGAAACTGAAAAAGACACTGATAACAATAGAGTTTAACAGACATTTTTTGTCACCTATTCAGTACAACAAAGACCCAGCACTGTTTGTTGCAGTTTAACACAGAACAAATGTTAAAAATAACTACAATGTGTGCATATGGTTTGTTGTTTGTGCAAGAAAATATTTACCTTCTTCAGATTTACATGAAAATGCACACGCAGTACCGGTTCTGTAGTACCCTGGAAGCTGACAGTGCAACCCAACCCCTATTGTTCTTGCTCATAACAAATTCCAGCTCCTGGCAGAAAAAGCACTTGGGCACAGACGTTCATCTGCGAACTGTTACTGATTTACACCCTATTTTGGCATGGCAAGAAGTGCTGACTGATGTCTACATTAACATTTTGCTTTGTTTCACCAAAAATGTCTCACAGTCTGCCAGAGATGACAATGGTGCTGTGCAAGGAACCAGACAACAGACTAAACAGACTACCCCTTGCAAAAGCACTGCATCCTGCTACAAAACTGGAGGATATGCCATTTTTTGGGAGGCTGCAACAAATACAATGAACATGGCACACTGCAAACTGCAGGAGACTACCACTCTGGGCATTTTTCCCCTCCCTTTCTGTCTCTTTTCTGACATTTCAAAAATGTCTATTGTACACTAGGCACTCCAAGCAGCATGTGTAGATCTCTAATTTGGATTCCCAGGCCTTCAAATACAGCTGTTGAGTCATAAAGCATAGGATGCTAATAATCAATTTTATAGGCAGTAATTTCCTTTTACTTTAGCATTAAAGTTATGTGGCTTTTCCTTCCTTGTGCAGATTAATTTAAGCAATCTGTATTTCTATTCTCCCTAAGCAAAAAGATTTTTAATGGACCAAATATGGATCCCTCTTAATAAATGTTTTGAAATTTGCAATGCAAATACTTTTATTTGGAAAATACTATCTAATCAAAGCAATGACCTAGCAGGTCTAATTGCAAAAAATAATTTTTACACTTTGGTTTTGCATTTTTAATTTCAAATCTCAAGCTACAGGACTACAATTGTAAATATATCTAGGTGGCACATGGGTGCTAATATGTGTTAAGAAGGATATACTGGTATACAGGCTTTGTTGGATGTAGCCTTTCTGCAGTGATACATTACCTCCTAGAGCGCTGCTGTTATCTCCTTTGTACAGTCAAACCAGAATGTATTATCTTTAATAATAACTTCTAATTCCTCATTTTGCAGAATTGATTTTTAAAAGGACGCCCCTGAGCCTAAATGACATCCTTAAATATGCTCTGAGATTTTAATACTGACAATTAGCAATTAGACTGATAAGGGCGTATGTTGTGTTGGATAATGTCACATCTTTGACATGGAATAAGAAAGCACAGAACCAACCCTTCAATCACAGAAAAATGGCATTATCCAGTATAACACACATCGTGTCATGTATTCTCTAGTTAGAATACAAACCAAACGGCAAAGGGGCATTTTTCTTGTTAAAAACATGCATTTTTTTTTTCCCATGTCCTGTACCCTGGTCCCAAGCACGTGCATATTTTCATATACACAGGATCTAGCTGACAAGATACAGTGGGGGAATCTCTGAGAGATACAGTATGATTCTGTTCCAGCAATGGAGGCAAATTTGCCCTTAGTATCATGTTTCTTTCCTATCTGCTTTGATGCCATCACATCTGGACAGTCTGCTATTTCCTTACCAAAATCTATAGCAGTGGATGTATGAAAATATATTCTCTGGACTTGCATTCTTATAAGGTGATTTTTTTAAATAAAACTCCAAAATTAAAAAACGTATTAATAAAAATGTGAAAATTAAGAAACACATTAAAAAAACTTGACGTTTTCTGTTTACGTACGAGCTCCTTCAGTTCTAATTCTTTGCGACGGCATACTAGGTTCTCCTGTCCCCAAAGTGTTTGTTGCTATTATCCGGAACTCATATTCCATCCATGGGATTAAATCAATCACTGTAGCAGATTCCATATTTCCTTCAATATCTGATGGATCTAAAAAAAAAATAAGAAATTGCTTTTGAAACCAGCATTTTTACAATGAGGTTAGCCAACAATGTGGCTGATTTCGGAAAATCTACCACTGTACTGCAACCACACATAACCAACGGGAGGAAACTTTATGTTGTACATAAAGGACACCACATTTTGCAAGGACTACTTACGGCAATGACTGGGAACGTGGAAACTATGTCACTATCTTGGATAAACCCTTATAGACTTGTAAGTTATAACTGGGTGTGAACTAGCAAAAGAATTACATGTAGTTATGAGCTACCCTTACTAATTACATATTGTAGTTGCAGAATTTAATTTTACCTACAGACAAATGCAATGAGAAATCTGGAATGTAAAACCAGTAAAATAAAAATGGATTATATAGACAAGGGCTAGACATGTGCTAATGTAGGGTTTGATCAATTGATAAAGAGTGGTTTATAAAATGTTGTCTCATTTTGGTGCACCTTATTAGTTACAACTTGCTATCTAGTTCTGATCCAACAAGGGTAAGTGTTCTTTTAATTCCTGTGAAAAGACTTATTATTGTCGTAAGGATGAGCTTCTTTGCCATAAATAAAATGTGTAACTCATGACTCTCTGTCTGCAATTCACAGACAATAGGGGTTGTTTCTATAGCTGTCTGCGGTTATAGAAAGACAGAGGATTTTCATTTATTGCATAAGCCAAGAGTTGTTTGTCAAATTAGAGTCTTGGGTTCAGAGGGAGATGAGAAACGAGATATTCTGCACTGGCAATGCAGCTGATTTGGAATTAAAACACAAACACAATGGCTGAAAAAAACCCAGGCACAGCAGTGTAAGTACTGGATGGTGACACAACTTTCTCCTACCTAATGATCATTAAATATTTCAAGTGCTGCCCTACAGGAGAAAGAAAAACATTTTCCAGTTTCTTTCCACCTCCCCACCACCCTCCGTCATGGTTACTCAAATTATTTTTCTGTCTAGTCAATACAGCCATTGCAAACCTTCTATAGCATCCAAGCCATGACATAAATCAGGGATTCCTTTGCCTTGGCTACTTTCAATCTCTTCATTTAATCTTACTGTGCCAAAAATTCCCAGAATAACTATAAGTAGTCAACACAATAAATCTCATCCCCTTAATTGGAAAGAGCAACATAAATGTAAACAACTTACTATATAACCCATTCATACATATTTTCATACTGTGAAATAGAATACACTTCTTTCATAAAACATACTTGATATTATGCAACCTGAGATGAATGATTTGGTTTGGGAACAATGGCAGTAACAATAATAACGACAAAATTTCCAAAGCACAATGCTAAAGTATTTTTTTTTTTTGGTCCACACACTGAAAATTAGCAGCATCAAATGATAGCCTTAACACTGATGAGAGATCAGGTTGGACTGTTCATCATGCTTCCTTCATAGGAAAGTGAACACCGAGCCAAACTGGGAGCAGCCCAGAAATTAAGCAAAAGCTTTCAGTGGTGCCAGAGATGGTTACTATGGTGATTTTACCGCTTTTTGAGGGAATAATCTATTAATCAAAATTACTCAGTGTGGTTCAAATGAAAAAGCAGTGATTTTGAAAACACCGTAACAGTTAATTTCAACTTTTCAGAAATGAGTAATTTGTATCTTTCCTGCTAGCTTCCTAAAAAAGGAATTCAACAATCTAGATCCCTCCCTGTCCCACTCAAGATGTGAATCCCACTTAAGATGCTACAGGTAGTACTCAAAGTCTCATGTCTCAATGACTATCTAATTAATTCTGTGAAGCAGAACAACTTCAGATGTGCAGAGAAGCGCATCCCATCATACCTATAAAACTGCAAACAGGGCATCTTCCTGAGAAGTGAGAGGTGGATTCATGCGTTTGCTCTGAACAAGACAGAGCAAAGACCTGAATCCAACCCTTGTAATCTCCTACATGTTTCTAGTTCCAGTAACATGCAGCACAAAGGAAGTATCAGAGCTGCCATCCCCTGCTTATAAATTCTTCTTGTATTTTCCTAATACCTTGTTTCTTCCCAATTTCTTTTTTTTTTAAATTAAAAAAAAAATCAGGAAATAAAATATAACTTATTCTGAAAAAAGTGGAGGGTAGCCTAAAAGCATCCCCCCTCCTGTGTATGTTGTTACTGAAGTAAATCATCAGTTACTTGAACAGATCGAATTTCTACATTAATTATTTTTTAAAAGTTCAATGAAATCTATTCTACAGAAACTACTAAAGTAAGATATAAGAGATAGGAAGGGATTTTCATAATCTATGCATTTATGTTAAATCTTGCAAAAAAATATACATTAGTATGCCTGCATTCAGGTAGGTGCCTCCTCCACTGCAATTATGTGGCATACTGATGACATCCAGTGGTTAGAAGGCTAATCTTAGCTATGTTTTCTCTAGGGGTGACAGTTATGAGGTAACTGGAACTTAAATGTGTTCCCAGGAAAAAGCAGACAATTTTAGCCAACCTTCTGCATAACAAATACAAAAATGAAGACACCCGTTTGTCATCCAAATTGACGTGTAAATAAATCTTTAGATTCTAGTAGTTGATGCAGAATGTTTCAAGCAACAAGAAGAGGGGCAAAAAACAGGTAAAAAGTCTGGCCTGTTCTTTTCTGTATTTCTAGATATTAATTTCAACCCCTCCAGTGAGAAAACACTGAAGGGATGGTACCTGCTCCCAAACCCTGCAGCAGACATTATTAGCGTCCCTCGTTCCCTTTTATTGGGACTATTTTCTGATTAGCCAAGCTTTCTAACAATCAAACACTTTAAAACCTATTGATTTTAAAGTCTATTTTAAAGTCTATTGATTTTAAAGTCTATTGATTTTAAAGTCTATGAAACCTATTGATTTTAAATTTCTGGCATTACTCTTACCTGTTTTGGCATCTTTCCACTCTTCGGACAGAAAGGTTTTTGACTGGATAGTGTATTTGGAAATAGGGCTATGATTGTCTGTTCCACGACTCCAGGTAAGAGCTACAGCAGTGTCTCTAATGTCTTCTACTCTTATACCTCCAGGAGGGCCTGGAGGACCTGAGAAAAAAAAATTGGTAGTTCAATCCACAAATTCAATATTCTGAAAATGAAAGTTCACTCACTTTCCTATTAGTATTTATCAGATACAAGGCTTTCAAGTCTCATTTTCTACTTAAGAACAGATTAAAAATGTATATATATGTTTTAATACTCTACTGTAAGTTTAACACTTACAGAGGGTAAGTGCTCTTGGATGCAAGAACCACCAAATAAAACTCCCATGACTCTGGCCTAGGTAGTACCATTTTCTTACGTGAAAAAATGATAATTTGAGCCTGCTACTACTCTTTTTTCAAACAACCCTGAATTCAGCGTCAGAAAAAATACACAAAATCTTCCTTCCCAAATTCCACCTAATGATGACATTATTGATGGCCCTCCTGTAACCTACACTTCTGTCTGTGCCATTAGGCTCTGATGGCAATTTATATAGAAAATCTTGTAATTTATAATGGAGAAAAATCACACATTGAAAGACATATCTATAGACCCATTCACATTTCTCTTGGCCTTCATACTACCCCAATGTGGTAAACCCAACATCAGATTCAGACTTCCTACAGATTAATATAACTTGAGTGAAAGCAGACCTAGGCAATGTCTCTCTACAGTTCAACAAAAGCCTTCCCACAACAACTTCAAAAATCCATGCCAAAACATGGAATCCACCACGCCCACTGAACTAAAGCAGTCTTACGAACTACATGGGAGAAATCGAACAACCTCTGTGCACCACAAAAGACCACCATGAAGGAACAGAAGCACTAAGCTATCAAATGGTAAACACCTTTCCCAAAACAGCCATTCTACATCTGCCCTTTCAGTCTTGATCATCAGAAAGTACCTATAAAATAATTTCTAAAAAGCATTTTCTTTTTCTTCGAAAGGCAGATACTTGCAAAGATTAATTTCAAAATTCATAGCTCTAGTGAAGATAAAAAGTTATGAAATAAATACAGGTCTTGGCTTGATGGCACATTACAATGCTCCTAACACCCAGATAAATCTTTACAGGTAGCAGTTGCTTGTCCTAAACTAGTTCATAGTTCCATCTCAATCCAACTACTTAAAATAGCTATTTTAAAATAACAGCAATTATTGTCAATCCATATCTAGCTTTAAGTTTGTTAATTGTACTTCATATCTGAAGAGATAGGCCTCTGTTCCCCAAACTTGCCTGTTTTCATCAAGTGTATCACTAAACCTAATAAATGATATTATATCTCTTCACAAAACTGCATCTGGTTTATTTCTGAACAGTCATAAAAGACAAAAGCTGCTGGAGTGAATGCTTGCATTTTCCTAAATGCATTTTTTAAATGTTAAAAATTTTCTCCTAGTTACTACTACTCCCACACCTCTACTTTGTGTGGGTAACTTTTTTATTGTTGCTGTGCTGTGCCTTGATCCCCAGTCGAGAGGCTGAAATGTGCAGATCAACAGGCACAGCTGAGTTTTTCATAGACTAGAAAGCTAAAAATAGAGTGACGCAGGTGCAAACGTACGTGAGGTAGGAATCTTCACCTCTAAAAGACACCACAATGTTCTGTAAGCTGTGCTAATTAGTACCTACTTACAAACTTGACCTATAGATATTTTCAGATCATTCTTTTCATATTGACTGTTCCAGTTCGTTATTATGCTTCTGTTTTATATGATACACAGTTATGTAATATATATTAATTATTGTTTAAAAACAGAGACAATGCATTAGAACTATGCTGAAGTATTTTTTGATTCCACATTCAGAGATAATAATATGCCAAGAAAATTCAGGTAATTATCCAACAATCTGATTGAACACATCCCAGAGCGTATTAAAAAAAGCCAACAATAAATAACAGGGTACGTTTCTCTGCAGTATTTACAAAGAATCCACAGAAAACAAAAACAAAGCCAACTCAACAAAAAGAATGGAACAAGATTTCTACATGAGATCTAAACATGCTGTGTGCCAAATATGTCTGCATATTTTTGAGCTTTTTATTTTCTCCATAAATTTGAGCAAAAGGAACCAAATGAAATTAACTGAATCAAACAAATACACTACCATGTATTTTTGCTCCTCTGTTTCAAAGAATTTATCCTTCTAACAAGAAGGCAACTCCATTCCTGACTCCAAAAGAATTCAGGTTTAGACTGCTTCCTCAAGAATATATATGCCATATTCTTACTAAGAAATATGTGTGACCACTCTGCACAATCTATTAGGCTACAGGGTATGACTTTGACAATCAAACTGCTGATTTTTTCTTCTTCTAAGAATAGTATATAGTTCCCATTTAGTATCCTTAGAAAAACGTACATCAGTTAAGTACTGGATTGCTCATAAACAACTTATATTAATATTAAAATCTTTGCATTGAAAACTAATCTACTAATTAGCTGTCGTTGGACCTCCCTTTCAAGTTTAAAACTGTTATCCCTTGTCCTATCACTTCACTCCCTGATAAAGACTCCCTGACAAAGACTCCCCATCTTTCCTGTAGGCCTCTTTTACATACTAAAAGGCAGCTATAAGGTCTCCCTGGAGGCTTCTCTTCTCCAGACTGAACAACCCCAACTCTCTCAGCATGTCTTCACAGGAGAGGTGCTCCATTTCTCTCATCATCTTCTTGGCCCTCCTCTGAACTCTCTCCAACAGATCCATGTCCTTCTTATGTTGGAGGCCCCAGAGCTGAACACAGTACTCTAGGTGGGGTCTCACAAGAAAAGAGCAGAGGGTCAGAATCACCTCCCTCGATCTGCTGGCCATGCTTCTTTTCATAGAATCATAGAATCGTCTGGGTTGGAAGGGACCTGCAAAATCACCTAGTTCAACCAGCAATCTAACTCTGATAAAAAAACCCATCACTAAACCATGTCTCTAAGCACTATGTCAACCTGTCTTTTGCATACCTGCAGGGATGGTGCCTCAACCACTTCCCTGGGCAGCCCATTCCAATGCTTAATAACCCTTTCAGAGTAAAAAATTCTTCCTAATATTCAGTCTGAACCTCCCCTGGCCCAACTTGAGGCCATTTCCTCTTGTCCTATCACCTGCGACTTGGGAGAAGAGACCAGCTGCCACCTCTCTACACCCTCCTTTCAGGTAGTTGTAGAGAGCGATATGGTCTCCCCTCAGCCTCCATTTCTCTAGGCTGAATAACCCCAGAACCCTCAGCCTCTCCTCACTAGACTTTATACTCCAGACCCCTCACCAGCTTCGTTGCCCTTCTCCGGACCTCCTCCAGCACCTCAATGTCTTTTTTGTGGTAAGGGGCCCAAAACTGGACACAGTACTCGAGGTGGGGCCTCACCAGTGCCAAGTACAGGGGGATGACACCTCTTGGGTCCTACTCACCACGCTGTTCCTGATACAGGCCAAGATGCTGTTGGCCTTCTTGGCCACCTGGGCACACTGCTGGCTCATGTTCAGCTGACAGTCAACCAACATTTTGATGCAGCCCAGGATGTGGTTGGCTTTCTGGGCTGCAAATGCACATTGATGGGTCATACCCTTTACTACCTCGTTGATGTGATGCTCTTGAACCTAGCTCTGTGTTTTCATACTTTGCTGTTGCCTCTTCCTACCAACACAGTGAAACTATGTCACCTTTGTCATATTTCCTCAGATATTTAACCTTGTCCCTGTAAGATGCTGAGTTTTCCACTGTCAAAAATGACAGTGAGAATTCCTCAGCACTAAATAGAACTGTGTTCATCATATTAAAATGTGAACATTGAGCATAAAATGAATGCTAATTTCTTCCACAATATAACCCCAGAGCAATGATTCTAATTGTAATTACTGGGTTGGAAGGAGAATCAGAAGCTTCCTCTCTATTTGTAAAAAGAATTGCTTATGTAATACTAAGGCACATGAACAGACCCTTCTCTTTTTCTTTGCAGATGTATTCTGCAGTTTCACTACTTATGATATTTGCTTTGACATTTCATCCAAAACTGATGACATTTCCCTGGCTGCTAATACCCAGCAGAAACTAAACAGAGAAAGATTCTAGTCCACAACATCCTCAGATGGCCAAAATTCAGAAGCAAGGCACAAGATACACTTCAGCTGCTATGCTATGCAGCTCTACAGTATAAATGGAATGTGGGGCAAAACATGACAGCAATGTGGCCCCGAGTAAAAGTTATGTCTGCTTTGAATTGTCCACATGACAGAACATTAGCACTTCAGAATGTGTTATACCTGGAAGCACAAAACAGAGTAAAATGCCCAAAGGACATGAAATAACTCACATTACTGAAACCATGCATTGTAACAGATCTTGTAGAGTACGTACTGTATGAGCAAGCACAGTTTTGAGACTAAAGTAGCACTTCAAAAACGTGAATCAGTTAACAATGGAGTGACAACCTTAACCCCAAATGTCCTGGTTTCTGTAATTTGAAAACTAGAAATCTTTTTAATGTAGGCCTAGTATTTTACACAGTAATTTAATCCATAAAGCCTTATGAGAAAACTGGTTTCTTTAAAATGTTGTACAGTGGATAGATTAAAATGATATTGAAAAAAATATTTTTATTAATAAACACCAAATTAAACTCTCTAAAAATTATTTTAACATAATGAAAATGCCCACAATAAAAAAAAATCATATTTCTTTTCAGGAAAAGATACTTTCTGTTAGACCTCTAAGTGTCCGAAACAGAATCAGTACCCTGAGTAGACTTTAAGGACTTTGCATGTTCATGCATTTCTCATTTTAATTTGTCATTTCTTGATGAGAAATAGCATATTCTAAACAACATAAACACTTTGCTTGTCTAGGTTAAAACCATTCACGTTTGTATTTTACCTGCAGAACCTTACCTCTCACCACAAGGTCAGCTGAAGCTGAGGAGTTGTCAACAATCGTCTGAGCAGTGCAGGTGTATCTCCCCGCGTGCCGCAGCTGAACATTTTTGATGAGCAGCTCTCCATTGGATTTAATCTGTTACAAAAATAGCACTTAGTGAAGCTGGTAAACATCCCTGTACAGCTACGCGATACCTATCTACACACCTCTTCCAACTGATAGACAGTGGTCGCTATTTCCAAAGAGCAAGTGCTTACTTCGAGCACGGATCACCCTCAAAGATGCATCTGATTTACACGACAGATGTTGAAAGTTTTCTTTGTGTTTCCTGAAGAGAAGCTGCTCTTTACCAGACATGAAAAACCCAGACATCTTAGTAAATGTGTTCTCCACAAGCCCTTTACTATTTGAAGCCCACATCTCAACATTAAATTCAGGCAAGAATTTTTTCATAAACAGCAGTGAGGTGATTCCTCCATACCATTACTTGATTTTTAATGTCTGTTTGTATGATAATATGTCATGGAGTCCTACTAACAGCGCAGGATACTGTTTGGCTCTTCTTTTACAAGGCTAAGGCACTACGAATATTTTTACTGCAGAGAGGCTATGATCACAGACTAACTAAAGAGATGCTAAAATGCAGAGACTGTGAAGAAATAATAATGTTCAACCCGTGTCAGAGCTCCTTAGAGCAAAGGCCAGCCCTCGTTCTGCCCAGTAGTGCTGGCAATGAGCAGGATGATGGCAGTAACCATAACCCTTATGGTGGGGAACGCTGCCTTTCGGCCCCACCACAACCACAGCTCCTGTCATGGCACAGTCCAGCTGGCCATTGGCCCTGCTGATCCTGACCTGCTGAGCTTCCCACTTTGCCACCAGCCTCCACCATGGACCTGTACAGCCACCCCTGGGCCATGCCCAGCCCTGGCTACCACCAGACCTGCCCTGCTGCCCTTCCTCGGGCCCTGTGGGACAGTGGCGTTGACAGCCATGCTTTCCCTTCCAGCTCAGCCCTCACTCCTCCCTGACAAAAGGCAGCAGGACCTCCAGGGAAACAATTTATCGTTCAGCAAGGCTCATACCCTCATCATCATCATCATCACAGACCCTAATCCTTCCTCAAGACTCTTCACCGGTGCTAGACTGTTGGGAGAATATCTAGCTGTTTTCAGATGGCTATAAGGTCCACTACCTGCTGCTACCTGTGGTTGTACAGGCAGGCAAACTGAATAAAACATTTTTGTCCTACAATACTTCTGTGAACCCACCGAGTAACTCGATGTGCACCTGTAAAACAAGGAGAACAAGAGAGACCAGTATATACACCACAGCTATTCTTAATGAAAAACACATTTTATGTTAAGAAAGATATTTAACGCACTTGAAATATTTTGCTTATCTATCCTGCAGTTTATTCCAGAAAAAGATTATGAGGCTAAACCTCAGGGTTATACATTTGTTAGTCTTAAAGGTATTTCAGAAAAAAAACAAACGTTCTCTCCAAAATGTTACGAAACATTAAAAGAAAGATTTATACCACACTATAGTGAAAGGGGTAACATTTTCTAACTCACTGCAGATTTTTCAGAAATGCAATTTAAAAAAAAAACAAAACAAAACAAAACAACTTGAGATAACTCACTGCAATCCTGAAAACTTTCACATGCAGGAACAAATGGAATTCAGATGCAAAACGGTATGTAAAAAAGAAACTGCTGAATATTTAGGTATAAGAACTAGAGTCGTCATCATGAAAAGTTCGAGGGAACAGCAAAGACCTTCAATATAATCTCAAATATTATGGGCTGTTAGTGTCTCTGCATTTAGACATTTTTAAGAAATGATATAAAGCTATGAAGCTATGTCATCCAGTTTATGTTCCCCAACTGAAAAGGGGGGTAAAAAACAAGGTTAAATCTTTTCCAAATGTTCTGAAACTAGAATGACAATTTACAGTCTATATTTAGGGAGATTAAAATAGCCAGATAAAACTATCCTTTTCCTTTCCAAACTCCAGTGAGGATTTTGGATGTCAGCTTCCAATTCTGCTGGCATAAAATTCTAGGACAAACTGAAATCTGTTAATACCAATTTTTTTGTCCAACATAAGAATTCACATCTTTAAGAAATTACTGAGGTAAACTGTTGATTGGATAAAAGGAGGATCAAGCATACATGAAAGAAACTGCTTAATTCTGGCTAGCAATACTTCAGCTGATTGCCTCACAGGGTCAGAGAGAAATGCAGGTTACACTGTACCTTTTCAATTTTTGAGTGACACAAGATCTGTTAGCAACGATCGAATGGATTAGTTGGATCAGTGAAGAATCTAATATTTTTGATATATTTCTGGCCATTTCTCTTTTAGTTATTACTAACTGTGTCCAAGTGTGTAAATAGATAGTTTTTCCCACTTTTCACTCAAGACTAATATGACAGGGCTTTTGATTTAATTTAATCTGCCAAAGTGCACACAGGATACAGAGATGAGGTAAGTCTGGGACAGTGACATTTCTGTGCTGGTGCCCTCCCCAGCTTATTCATGAAAACTCCAGGGGGACTGTCCTTGAGGACAGCATCCTTTGAAAATGCGTGGGGATTGCTGCATAAGCAAAGACTGGCTGCCTGCCTGACTAACCACATGTAAGCCTTTTTGTCTAGATCGAGCTACGCAACGCTGTCAATGGCTTTCAGGAAGAAATATCAGGGGCACTGTCAGTACTTCTGTGGAAGCAGAGAGAGCAGGTACCTGCTCCTCTGCCCTCCAAAAAATTACAACAAAGAAGCTGCAGAAGGTCAAACTCCTTGAGTTTTCAGTTCCTGGTTCATTTTTTTTTTTTTCTCATTTTGTTCTTATTGGGTTTGATTTTAATAAAAGAGACAAATAGTTCTCTATTTGAGTGCTCTGTATAAACCTTCAGTTTATTAACACTAAATGTCATCCTAGAAAGAACCACACTGCCTGTGAATCCCTGATCATTGGTTGCACTTTGATTTGCAAATAAACGTAACCAAAGGTTGGGCAAAGCAATAAAGTTTAGGAAAACTGCATAAACTTAGAATTCTCATAATCATATTATTACTTCAATAACAAAAGATTAAAAATTCTTAATAATCTTGGTACTCATTAATTCCTATGTCAGCACTGTAATTAAAATACTTTATTACATTTATTAACAGTGTGCCCATATAATTGCTTTAACATTTTTCCGTATGGGAACTCAGTCTTAAAATCTAAATGATGAAAAACAGATGGGAAAACGTAACATAACTTAAAAATCAACAACCCATAGATATGGTATTGCATCTTGTTGGTTCAGAAGCTCTCCTGGAGCAAGGTTTATGCAGTTGATGATGAAGCTTTCCATACCTCAGAAGAAGCCTAAGTTCTTGGTGGTAAAAGAAGAGCTTACAAAGCAAATAAAGAGCATGGGCATCAGCAAATTCTGTCCACAAATTAGATATGAATGCACTGTATGTTTTCATTCAGAAACCTCATCTTGGCTAAGTTTAAAAATGCCTTCCTCAACTCAGAGAAAACTGAATCACAGCCTGGAAATAGTGATAGCAGTACTGAGGGATGTTCCAAGGGTATCTGTGGCTCACCACTCAGTTATTTACCAAGTTTCAAGCAGACTTTCATCATATGAGCCCTATAGTTACGCTTTAATAGTGATGTCAAAAATAGCATCGTATGACCTATTTTTGAGATTCACAGTTCTCATTTGACTATCACCTTTGCTCAGCGCACTGGATTACTGAAAGTCATCAGAATGTGCCCCTCTGTGATCAAAAATCATTTACAGAATCTGGTCTTTTGACTGAAAGCAGTATCTGCTTCTGTTGGGACCCCAGAGACAATAAAGGAACTTATGTCAGTATGAAGCAAACAAGCTCTTTTATTAATAAAAAAAGAACTTGGCAGAAATAGAAGAACCTGGTAAGCAGACACAGAGTTTGTTGGGGTTGTTTTTAATGCAGATTCAAAAATTAGACATCTGAGCTTCAGAGGTGTTTAATACACAGTGTTGATGAGATCAGCTTTTCCAAAGCTAGCAATAATTTAAAACATATTTTTACACTACCTGTATCTAAAATTATTACCTGTGAGTTCATGTAAATTGTTTTGTTCCTGCAAGTAGAGGACCTGTTATGTGGTTGATACAAGCAGAACAGATAATCCAAGAGCTGTTGATGAATGTTACTGTAAATGTGATTATAGCTGTTTTACTGATACTGAGATCAGAGATGGCATGGGGACAACACCAGTGGAGCACTATCTCAATCCTGTTCACAGGAGAGCTTATCTCACTTTGTTTTTAAGCCATGGCTGGCATGAAAGTCATGGGTAAATAAAAAACCAAGCAGGATAATGATGACAGAGTTATTCCCGCTAAAGAATCTCTTCCTTCAGCAAACTATATTTATATGTAAAGGAAGTACAGTGCTAATTCTACCCCTGAAATGTGGACTGAGAAATATTTCCAACAAATATATTTTTCTTCCCCACTCAGCATACCACTGAGAATGCTTGAGGACACTGTGCTTTGCACCAGCAGCCCTGTGGTAATAAGTCCTGTTCTTTCATTTCCAACAGCAGAAAAAGCCCAGGTACATGCTCACTTATACTCATGGCTCACAACTTCATGGCTGACAATAAAAATTCACAATACACTACTGCAAACTGCATTTCTCTGTATAGTGCTCACACCTGGTTTTCTCAGCTCCTGCTACCTAACTAGGTATGGTACATGGATTTTGGAAGCTTGTAAAGTCTGAGAAGGACATAAAGTTACAGTCAAGTGGTTATGCAGTGTATTTTTTAATTCTAGCGCAGAAGTTGGCATATCTTGATCCTCTAAACAGACTACATTCCTTTGTGCTGGAAATAGCACTGTGGATTAATAATAGGTTTCCTCAAAGGCTTCTGTCAGAACTAACTGCTCGTTGGCTTTGCCCTCAGCACTATGTCTTCTGCTTTCCTACCCCTCCTTGTTCTTAACCGCTGACTCCATCCACCTCATTCCATGCTCACTACATTACTATTAGGCCCTAGCCTCTAAATTTTACCCCAAACCTAGCCAAAATATGTGTCTTCCAACTAAAGCATGTCTAAAGAGTCTCTTTAATACATCAAGGCACTGAAAGTAATATAATGAGACACTGCCTTTGGAGAGTTCTGCGACTTTTTCAGAAAAAGCAGCAGCTCAGCTGCTTTGGTTGGCCATGCCTCATGAACAATCACTTGATCCCTGAACAGAATCAACAAATTGTACCAGATAAGCTCAGTATGGTGCTATCTCCCAGGTTTTATTCCAATCCATATACAGCATCTTCTCCCTGGTCTGTGAGTAACTGAGCTAAACATTTTTCTCTAATTCTTCAGTTCCCCTGAAGTTTCCATTGCTTTCCTGTCATATAGCTGCAGCTGGACTCCACGCTCTGCAAGTAGGATTACTGGGGGAAGCAGTGAAGAAAAATTATAATTTAAATCTTTGTATCTTTTCTACTGCACAAAACTGTGGAAAGTGCAAGGAGAGATTTATAAAATAAAACTATGTGTCTAAGTCAGTAATATATTTAAGCAGGACCATGCAGTAAAACAACTCTGTCTACCATGTCCAGTCAAGGAACTGCTAATTATAATGATTTACAAAAAACAAGAAGGTACTAAGCTATACTCCTCTAATAGGATTTTTATAGTTCAGCTTATTCTCTATGGTTTACAAAACCAGCTGTTTGGAGAACTTTCCCTTTTTGCACATGCTGTCTCCAAGCTAGAATTAATCTCACCTATTTCAGACATCCATAGTATGGATTTTGGTATCTGAACTAACCACCTTTTACAAAGTGAAGAAACAGGCCCTTCTATGTATGATTTACCTTAATGTAAAGTAACTGTCGGGCCACGCACCTCAGCCTTCTGGACTTTGTGTAAGGGAAAAATGCTTTTGAGAATACAGTGAAATCCACACAACTGAAGGTTAACTGTATGATGGTTGCAGGGACACCAGAACAAGTTATACATAGAGAGTCTGGATTTAGAAGTGACTTCAAAGCTGAAGAGAGCCTGAGCTATGAGCCCTGCAAGTTCTGCACTGAACACGTTTGGTTGCCTTTGTGCCATGTCCCCAAACCTATGAACACTGGAAACCACACTGTGGATTCAGCAGGTCTTAACTCCTGCTCAGCAGCAGTCATGGCACTGAGGTGTGTTAGCACCATCTTGAACAATGCTCCCCATTCCGTGACAGCTTTTTAGTTGGGTGCAATGCTATGCAATGCCCAGCATCAGTAAAGACACTTTTCTATTCCTGTGAATTACCTGGGGAGAGATTCCCTATAATTCTGTAAAAAAAAATCCATCATTAAAGCTGCTGGTAAGGTAAAAAGTTCCTAAATGTTAAAATGAAATGATTTGACAATTCTCAGTGTTAAAATTCCTATTTTGATGGAAATTGGAAAGAATAAAGCGTATTTTTCCATGATACACTTTGTAAAATGACCAAATTCTTGCTGCTACCAAGTTTTTCTCCAGTACCTTGACTCTTTATTTCAAACACAGAAGCTTCTGCTTGTGGTGAAAGGTGCTGATATCCCATTAGACAAGTAACTGTGCACCTGCATATAAATGTATTGGCTGAGCAAAATATTGATGCCATCTGCTTTCAGCACTCAATACCATCTTTGATACACTTCATTTGACTATATTTTTTTACACAACTGTATTAAATCATCACAGAACCACACAAAAGCTTCTGACTTGAATAAGTTAAAATATGAAGTTCCTCTTCCTTAATATGCATACAAATGTACTAATGTGGTTCCAAAAGTACAAAAAAAATAGTTACACACCTTCACAAATTAAAAAGATTTTTTTGTAATAAACTTAAAAGAATAGACTTATTTGGACAGTGCATATTTTTTAAATAGGTATTAGAAGTAAGCTTTTCAAACTTTAAATATACATGAAAAAAGCAGGTCCATAAATAACAAATGACCAAACTAAATTAGAGTTTTCCAGATTACTTGAAGTGTTGTATCTCTATGGGACTTGAAAGGATGTGTTAATTTTTAGTTTCTTAACCAAATAATCAGAGGAACAACCATACAGAAAGTCAAAAGCAATCAACTTAATAGTAAGATTTCAAAGACTCCATTTGACACTTCGGAAGCTAACCAAATAATATATATATTTTTCATTTTAAATATCACTGTCATAGGAAATCAAAATAGCACTGACAAATCTTCTTTTGATAAATGAACTTTAGCATTAATGTAATGCAAATTAGTTTTGCCTTCAGCAAATGATGGAGATACTACAGCTTCCATTTAAAGAAAGAAGACTTATGTCGGTATTTACACGAATTTCATTAGCATTCCATTACGTGTATGTGACAACAATATTAGTTTTATTTTGAGAACTGAAATACTGTGGCTGATTCAAGTTTCAGCCTGTTGATCTGCATTGTCACATAAATTAATAGCGATATGATCAGGAAGACAGATGAGGATCCTTCATCAACAGGAAATTATAGCACCGAGAGCACACATCGCATATCCGGTAGTTTTAACATTAATGATAGAATACTTCTTTCTTTTATGTTTGTGAACGGCTGGGTGTTAGAAGGGACTCCACTGCTTAAAGCCCAGCAGCGGGGGCTGCTGCTGTCAAATGTGCAACAGCTCATCCCTTTGGTGGGAGAAAGCCTGAGCAAACCTGCCACCCAGTGACTTGAGCTCACAACTGCCAGAGGTGGAAACAGGCAGGAGAAAATCCCTTTGCTCACACAGGAAGGAAAAAAGACCCTTAATGTAAGAATAGGGTAATATACAAACGAAACAGAAATCCTGAAAGTGCATATTCCTCTTAATTACATCCAATATAAAACTTTGTAGTGGATTAGTTGAATTTGTTAAAAATTCTGCATTTGTTATTATGTAAGGGCTGAATCGCCAAATAACAACGAATTGCAATTCCAGACTTCAGACACAATTCTACTGTCTCCTCTGTCCTTAGTGAACAGGACTGAGCTGCCCGTAGAAGAAGAATAGAGATTATCTTCGCTTGCTTTACATTTGAAATCCCAGAAATAAGGTTTAGGAATGCATCACAGGAAGCTGCCCATGCTAAAATAATTTCTACCAGTATTGATCAAGTGCAAAAGGAACACAACAAACCAAGAAATATCCTTCAGGAAGATGGAGTTACACACTGAAAAATAAATGAATTGGTGTTTGATCTAATCTACTTAACTAAGTGAATTAAGAGCTAGTCACTCGTCAGCTACTTCTGAACCATGGAGTATCCATCTGCATAATCTATTGAAAGAGGAAATCTTCCAGCACAAGACTCAACACCCACAAGAATTGAACCACCTCTTTTTCTCTCTCTCTGTAGACCACAGAAGGACCGTAGAGACCAAGCTAGCCTAGAAAAGCTAATCTAATTTCTTTTTTAAAACAATCACTTCAATAAAGTGCCTAAAATATTGTGGAGTTAATCAGAATTTGGGAATAAGACATCCAGGACCACTGGCTATTTGGAATACGAAACAGGTGACTAAATATTAAGTCAATCTTCAAAAATAATTACATCTTACACACTTGCTGAGGCCCTTATTTGGCTCCAGATTTGTTCACTTGAAGTGCTTTGTTGGAAAGTGCCCTAAAATTTGGATTACATTTCAGAATTAATTTCCCTTAAAAGAAAAAAATAATCCAATTTCCTTCTATTTTTCATCAGTAAGAGGAAAACCCAAAAGTGTATGTCAATGATATAAAAACTTTTGTTCAACATATGACCAACAGATGGAGAAAGACCAGGTTCCTTTCTCTTGCATTACACGGTCTTGCATTATGAAGTCCTCTCATAAAAGCATTTTTACCTTTCTGCCACACCAAAATCACTGATTCATCAATGCTTTCAGACTGAGTTTCTGTTTCATGGAACACAATTTCTTTGTGTGACTTCTGTCAGGTAGCTAAAAACAATCAACTAAATAAAACTCAACAAGACCAGAGTGGTTTTATTTGCTATTCTATAAGGAATACATTTAATGAGGCATTACTCCTTACACTCTTATTTTGACTGACACTTGAGATTCCTTTCACCCTTTATTTAAGGACAAACTAACCCCATTAGGAGATGATTCAAGCTTTTTCAAGGTACTTCTACGCACTGATTAGTACTGAGGTATAAATATAAACCTACCAAAAGCATGGCTTAATAGCCACATGCAGGAAATGTTGTGAATGATGCTCATGTACTAGTGTAGATCTACATATTTTTTAATTCCTGAGGCAACACAATATACACTGTGAACTGCTTAGTACCCTGCTACTAAGTTTGGACATAGACTTTCAGGAGGTTTATTGCAGAAAGGGCTTCATGTCTTTGGGTTTCAATGCTTTCCAGCTATCTTAGCATACTTCTACTGGCTTGCTGGACAAGGATTTGGACTCTCACTGAAAGAGAGCAGTGTGACTTCTTAGGAACATTCACAACTCGCAAATGAGCAGGCTGAGGCAACTCTGACTCCTCAAAGGAATGGTTTGCTCCAAATCAGACTAGAATAGGTATGGTGAAACATCTTCTCACATGGAGATAAACAGACATTGAAAAAAAAAAAAAAAGAGAGAAAAGGAATCTCTTGGTCCATGGCAAATCAAATAATATTGCCAGTCTAGGAGAAAGATTCTGCAGGAGGCAGTATTATATGGTACATCATTTTGAACATGGAGCTGAAATTGAACATGGCCCCTGGCATTCCCATACACTACAGGTACCATTAGCAACTTTTTGTCTCCACATTCACAGTTCCTCTTGGGAGCACAAAAAATAGAGGCATCTAAATTTGAGGATTTTTGTATCATTTAAACCCAGAACAACAGAATACATACATACACATGTGGGCAACCACACTGAGATTGTTGTTGAATATTAGGTAAATTAGCATGTGATTAGACATAACCAGAAGGGATTTCTACTAGAGATATTTATTTTGAATAAGCCTGATAGAAGACTGGAAAAAGATAACCGTACATGCAAACATGAAAGATCTATGATTCCTCTTTCTATGTGCCAAAATGAGTGTCTTTGTATTAACTTGTTTAGCCTTCACACAAGCTCTTCTTGCTCGGTGTTTACAGACTGTTTGACTCCTACCCACCATCTGGCCCAGTCTTGTGCCAAATTCCAGAAATGTTGATGAGAAAAACATGGGTAAGTAAAAGTGTTTGCATATGCACACTTTTTTGAGATAATTTGCACCCTGCTTACGATCAGGCTACCTACTTGCCAGCTACATTCACTATTTGTGAGTAGGATTTGTCTGAGGTACCAAAATGCTTATGTCAATTTAGATATCTGATTTCAGGTATCTACCTGCACGTGTCTACATGTCTGTAAGGCATCTAAATCATAATTATATTCTATGTTCCTAGCCTACTGCACTTCTCTAGACTTGAACCAACACAATAGAAAAAGTAAAACAGAAACGACAGCTATTCACAATAAAGAAAACTAGGCTTTCAAATATTAAATAAGCTTCCACATATTAAATAAGGATCTGTAGTATCTTACCATAACATTCCTTTCATAATGTTCGTGCTCTTTCTCAAAATCTATTACAAAGCCATTTAGTGACCAAATAAATGTCAGGTCTAATGTGGGATCATGGGATGCAATGCATTGCATGGTAGCATTCTCTCCAACGGTGACATCAACATTCAGCGGAGCTAAAGTGATCCTTGTAGCTTCTGTGAAGTTAACAGCAAACATGGAAAATTCCAATAAATAAATGTTTATCCAAATGTAAGCTCAGATCCATAACTGCTTGATTATACATTAAACCGCTCCCTCAAACTCTATTTTACATGTTATTTATGCAGCTACATTTCAAAGGACCAAACTAAAAGGAACAAAGGAAACTTTTTGCAACTGAAATACCTAACTTCTATTTAGCTGTCCTTTGAAAATGGCTATGTTTCAGTCTCTGAATCACATTACTGACTATGTAAAGCTATTTTTATTCATTGACTCTCTCAGGTAGAAAGAAGACAGATGATGAATCTTACATGACTTGTGTTGCACTTCTTGTTTTGATTATAATATTTTTTATGTTTTAAAACCTGTCTCTTTAACGAATGAAAAATTCTACTCAGTTGTCAGGCTGAGTCAGATTTCCATGACAGCACTGCAAGGACTGAGATCTTAATTTATCTACTGAGAAACAACATAATGGATGCATAACAAACTATGCAAATAGCTACATGTCGCAAGGAAGAGAAAATAATACAACAAAAGGAAGAAACCTGTATATCCCCCAGCAATGCCTCTTGTTATTACAGAAACACAAAAAAGGTAGAGATCTCATGATAGTTGCTAGAGTTCTTGGTACATGCATCAAACTCATATGGCAAATTATCAACACTGTTCTGGAAGAGTTTCACTGCATCACTGAGACCTGCTCCTATTCTTTAAAATATTATGATAAAACAAAGAGCCACCAACCATCTTCCTCATACCATGACATGTATCTTTCCCACCAATATGAGATGGGAGTATGGTACCAAAACCTGGAAGACAATAGTCATAAGAAAACAGCTGCTGCTAATGGTTCAGACCTAGGTTTGGGCATGCCCCAAGGAGCACGCTACACCCCACCATACACAGAACAGCAAATGTCCTCAATAAAGCCAACGTTTCTTCCCCTGGCTCATACCCTAGTAACCTAAAACCTGCTTAATACTGAGACTATGAGAATGGCCCAACTACTGGCTTTTGCAGAATGGAGTATCTCATAGTGCATTGGAACAACCTGTTAACATCTGATCTCTGAAGTCCTAGCTACAGGTACACACCTAGGATACCTGCTCCATTCTAGTGTTGTGCCTGCACGTTCAGCTTTGGTTTTATCATCAGTGATTTCCTAAATGTTTACATGAAGTACTCTACCAGTCTAAGAAGTTGTTGAAAGAATGGTCCAGTCGCAGCGAGCAAACAGTGTGTGGGAAAATACATCAGACTTTGCAGTGCCTGTCCGCTTCAGATTTAACTTTCTAATTTCCTGTAGTCATGCACAATGTCTGAGAAGTTTATGGGCCACACAATGTGCTTGGGAATACCATTTCCAAAGCATTCTCTTTGAATGCTCTCTCTCAAAGTCAACCCACAATGTGAAAATCATTTTGAACTATGTCATCTGACCCTTCTGTTTCCACTGTGATGCAAGGGAGATGTCTTAGTCTTTTGGTTTTCTTTTTTAGATGAATCAGAACAGAATTCTCCAAAATTTTAAAATTCTTTATACCTAGTTTATAAGGTTTATAAACATATGGTTTAAATGTTTCATTTTGCGAATTTAGTATGATACGACTACTAAGGGGCTGGATATTTATTTACATAACCTTTCAAAATAATGAAATAATGACGATAAAAAGTAACTGCAAACATTAAATAAATCTGATTAACCAAATAAAGTCTTACAATTCATTTGGTACAATAAATTTGATATAAATCAGCCAGAAAAATGTTTTCATATGATCTAATGTTACAGATTAATTCTTACATTAGTACATCAATATTGTGGCATCAGCTGTCACCTCCAGCATGATTTCTGGAACAGACATTAAAAAATGTATTTGATAAATGACTCTCTCCCACTATCAGTTATAATTGATAGCCATAGCTGTTCGCGAATGCCATCTATCCTGTCTGTATTCTACAGCTATTTATTTATTTGACATCAGATTTAAAATACACAATTAAGGATATCAGTACTCAATCAGTATATACTAATACCCATAAAGGAAGGGAATTTAGTAGTGTAATCCTACAGCTATATGCCTCTATCTAGCAAATGCAATGCATGTTTCTTCAACTGCAGTGCTTTCTCAAACTTGCTTACCCCACCAAAAAAAGAAAGAAAAGAAAAACTAAGGAAGGCCAGTAAAAGTCCCATTTCTCTGTCTGAGTCATGACCCCAGCATCACATCTTAGTCTGAGCACTAAATTACCAAACTGAATGAATGCATTAAAATGTTTCAATTTAATGGATCAGATTTAATGATCTCTTATGGAAAAATCAACCCTGAAAATCAAGATACAGTCTCAGAACTGCTGCAAACATATGTGCTTTTTACTAAACAATATGCTTTAAAAGCATCAATTCATTGTTTAATGAGCAATTAAATTAGAAATAAAAGATATAAAATAGCTTGCAAATACTAGAACAAAAATTAGTGATTTTGAATTAAGGGATTCTACCTGAAACAAACTAATGCAATTTAGAGGTTTACCTGTCATTTCTAGAACACCGGTGCTATTAGCTTTTCCTCGGTTATTTTCTGCAAAACAGGTATAGCGACCTTCATCCAGCTTTGTGATATTGATAATTTCCAGGCTCCCATCATCCCAAATACGTATACTATTGAAAGGGTAGAAAATACATCAAGAGAAATTAGGCTTTTATGTTTGAAAGCAGTACTTTCAGCAGAATTGTAGCAAGTGAAAAGACAAACATCTCTTGGAAGCTCACATCTCACTACTATATTTATAAACACTCTTATACTGAAAAAACATTTAAATAGATTGTGATATAATTAGATGCCCAACATTGCTAGAACAAGCAAGAGTACTTTTATTCTTTTGTAGGCATTCAAATATTTTTCTTACAGCCTTGTGATCCAATTCAATTTTGAACTGCAAACAGCACCAAACAGACTGGTTAAAGTTGGATATTCTGCCAGCTATTTGGAGCCACACTGCTAGTAACATTTTGGCATATCATTTTCCTGAAATCACACATTCTCCTGCCCCTGAAATCTGCAAAAGTGAAAACTAGCCTACAGGATAAATAGTAACATAAGGCAGAATTTTTAAGATAAACAGTATCTATTAACAGTCACTACTAACCGGCTCCCATTTACAAGCAGTTCTGTTCCTTTGCTCCAGGAGAATTTTGGCTTAGGAGCAGCTTTAGGCTTGCACTCAATGATTACACGGCCCCCTTTAGCTGCTAGGATTTTCTTCTTCATAGGGTTCAGTTCAAAAGTAGGAGGTGAAGCTGAAAGCGAAATTAACACAAGTACTGCTGTTAGTGATTTTTCTGCAGAATACAATTGGATTGCAACATGAAGGTAAATGACAGAACTATTAAATTGTGTACAAGTGCCCATTATTCAGACCACTGAGAAAAATATTAATGATGCAGAGATGTGCTGAGAAGTAGATTGTGGTCTAAAAGAAACAGAAAAAAATAATTATGTAGTTCTATGCTGTGCTACACCCGAGGTTTCTTTCTGTTGATTTCTGAACCTCTGTCTAAGTTTAATCTAACAAGATCAAAGCCCCCAGAAATCAACAGAAAGTTCCTCCCTTTGAAAGGTCTTTTGATCAGTCCTAATAAAATCTAGATTCCTAGAGCCCAACTTCTACACAAAGTTGCTCACTCGATCGTATTTTAAAATAATAATTGGGTTTACTTTTCAGTGGCTGTACCCTCCTTCTGGCAACTTGAAGATTGTGTCCTTCTTCCTCTTTGTAGTGTTCTGTTTGGCTGACTGGCCTTAGGTGCGCTCTCTGATGTACAAGACTAATGAGACATGACTGTAGCAAACACCACACTTACGTATGTGAGGTTAGACCTTCTCTTTATTTGTAATCAAATAAAAAAAAATTCTTTTAATTATTTTGCATCTCGGCGTACTGTCATTGTTAATCATGCCAGCAAGTGCACAGCTTGAGGAAAGAGGGCCATTAGTTAATTACATCAGTACAGAGAAATTCTCTGATAAACATCCACATTTTACCAACACTTAAATTTTGAAAATGTGCATGTAAAAAGTGCTCGTTTCTGGGTAATCCAGGCTGGTAGTCAGTACATAGTAACGGAAGAAGAGTGAAGGATGATGTGTTGTTGTGCAGTGGTTTAGGAAAATCAAGAATAGTTTAGGTCTTGGGAAAGTCTGAAGGCAAGTGTGAGATGGAAGGAACCCAGGGCAATTACTGCAGGGAAATCTAGGAAAGCCATATCATACAGCCAGTAAGCCTGCTCTAAAGACATCAGTAAAAACATAAGAAATTGTTTTAAGCTTCAGCACTCCGGATCTCAAAGGCAAACTTTCAACAGGTTGCTCCTTTGGAAAACACAAAGTATTAATATCTCTATCCAGCCACCGAATGGGAGACCTGTGCTCCACACAAACATTGCAGCTGGTTGTGATGGGTTGTAGAAGGCAAAAGCAAAGGGGAGAGTGCAGAGAACGTGCTTCAAAGGCCTGGTGAGTGACAACGTGGCTTCTAAATAAGAAGATTTTGCCCCACATAGGGGTGACCATAGGTGAGAAAAAAGGAAAACCCTTCTGAACCAGTTTTGCGAGCTTGAGAGGGCAGACAGCAACTCTAGCGCTTCACTTAATTTATGCACTACCAGTTCCTCTGAGGGGGAACAGCAACAAGCAAACATCAGAAATAATACAGCAAAATAGAAAGAAAAAAAAAAAGAAATAAAATAGTAACTTGATTCCTCAAAACCCAGCTAGGGAACTCAAATAAACATCATCTTACATAGATTCAGTGAGGGTTCTTAGCTTTATCCTCACAGGAATCTGTTACCAAACAATGTGTGCAAATACAACTGCTATCGTACTCAAACCTGAAACGGTAAATAGAGCAAATCATCCCACTGACCCACAATCTTCAGTTCAGCATTTGCATAAATAATTCCATGTGTGTTTTCTGCTATGCATTGGTACATGCCGGCATCATCAAAGGTCAGACTTTGTAGTCTTAGTTCACCTTTCCGGAACTAAAACAGAATCAAAAAAACAAGAAGATATTCATAGAGACTCTGTATGCCGAAGTATTCACACCCATCCCCATTTCTTCATTTATTTTTTTTAGTGACAGTGTTCAGAAGAGAGTCCCTCACACAAAGTTCTGGCACCGATGAGATTTTATTTTATCCATGTTACGTTTCAGTCTTTGTGACAGTGTGTTCACCTTCTTTTTTTTTTTAAAGGAATGATGTTTTTCTGGAAAATTCCGCACTGAGTGGCACTAGACACGTCTATTCTATTCCATACCAATGCAAACACTACTGATTCAGAAATAAGAAATTAAATTCATTTTATGCACATAAGCTTTGTTTTGCCATGCTCAGTGTTCGTTATGTTGTCTAGTATGTATATTATTTTACAACATTAAAAGGTCAAAGGAAGTCCTAATGAGGTAGTTTTTTAGATGATTCTTCTGGGAGGTAGTATAAACTATTTTCTATTTGTTTTAATATAAAAAGAAAATTTAGTAAATCAAAATGAAGTACTTGAACTATTTCTAAAAAACTGTACAAAAATGCACAAAATGCAGGGTGGCATTTTGTAAATTACAAATAGCTGTCAATCAGTTTTTGAAAGATCATGTTAATAAATTCTGTTTTCTTGTGAAAATGAAGCTGAAAATCTTTGACTTTGTACATGAGCCAAGCAGAGTGCATGGAATAGTGGAAGATTAAAAGAATACTATTTATCTGAAAAAGAAAAAAGAATAGATTAAAGGAATCGCATTTCTTGTACTGATTTAGTGAAAGCATTTAAATCAGATTTCCTAAAAGAAATCTTTGTTTTACGCTAAATGAATACCTAATTAAAATTATCTGATTTAGAAACAAGCTATATTCTCAGGGCAATTTAAACATTTTCGCTATTTTCCCATTTGGAAATCACATCATAATATTAACACACCGCATAATCTTCTGGTGTACTACTGGAGAATTGCACACTGCTTTCTGCAAGCCAGGATGCAGATCTTGTCAGTGAAAGTCAAGTTCAGTGGATACCATCAAGCAGTTCAATTGCTAAATTACTTGTTTTTATTAACTACAGACACTAGAAAACAGCATTGTTTTCACTGCTTTAAGCCACGTCCATATGGCAGATGGTGATACCCCTGTTCTCCCTCCAACCTCCCACATTTTTCTTAAGATACACAGCCAAATCAACGCTGCCTCATTGTCTTTCTTTTGTTTGCTTGCCAACACCAGTGTCACCACAGCTCAACAGATGCGGCGTTACGTTGCACCCGCTTCTATTCTCTTTGTTGTTTAAGGCTCATCATACAGTATAAGCAACGGGTATTAGAGACATTGTTGAAATGCCTGGACAGAAAATCTGTTCCATTTAAACAAAATATCCAATGCAATAGGGTAAAATTATCAAATGGTACTCATTTAAACTTCACATCACCTAAAATCATGGAATTTTAGAATATTCAGTGTCTAGAAAAAATATGAAAGTCTACACGGTACAGGAACATCACTGATACTTTAAAAATTATTCTTTCTTCTCTTGTCTCTACTGACTCCACTTTTTCTTACATTTTTAGACACACTCATGTCTAATGTGGTAAAAAGGATTATTCTTAGAGAGAAGCTGATAAACATTTTTTATCCAGGGAGAGGAAAACAGCATTTACTAACAAAGGCCTGGTGAAAAAAGAATATCCACCTCCCAAACATGTGGTAAAAAGGCAAGTTCACAATTCAGAGATGAATATTAAATAGTCTGCGGAAATACATTTCAAAACTGAAGAGAAGTTTGAAATACAACTTTGAAAAATAGATTTCAACCCCTAATGCAAGTGGAGTCAGCAAATATTTGTATCATAATTATTTTTTTAAACCTTTTAATAATACATGTTTAAAAAAATCATTTCTATCAGCTAACCAATCAATCCTCCATTAACTATGGTAATATACTTACCGATGCCCCATTTTTCAACCACCTAATTGTTGGAATAGGCTTTCCTGTAGCTACGCAAGGCCAATATAGGTCACTGCCTATATCCTTCTCTGTATCATTGATATGTTCTACCCACTCCGGAGCAGCTGAAGAATGAAAAAAACATGATGCCTTGTAAATATAGAAGATTCATATTTAATTAACATTAAAATCTGTAATTCCACAGCTTTTTCCATAATACTTCAGAGGCCACAAAAGTAATGATGAAAACTCAGCTATGCACCAGCACAAGAAAGCATGAAGTGATGACATTTTTGTCTTACCCCGGAGCCTCAAAATAACTTCAACCTGTTTTTTATAAGACAAAAATATGGAATTGAAATAATGCTTTGTGAACGTCTAAAGATATAAGAAGTTACTGCTTGCACTGACCTATGGAAATTATTCAGTAATGCAATAAAGATCATAGTTAAATTCCATGAAATTGTCAAAATCATTTATGGACTGAAAGGGTCTCCAATAAAAATATTCTCTTGGTCCAGAGAAGCTATTTAAGAAATTAATATTGAAAATGACCCACTTTTACTAAGCAAATGACTCTAATTATTAGTTTTAACTATAACAACCAGTAACAACCTTCCCACATTTATCCCACTGTAATTCAAGCAGTTAATTTGAGGATCTTAACCCAGAAAATGTTCCGTACAGTCAATGAAAAGAGACAGAGATCTTCTGAACGTAATTCAGATTTTACGTATGATCTTTTTACGTCATAGTTTTGTGGTGTAAGTCTCAGTCAAGGAGTCAGGTTACTTGGGATGATTCCACCATGAACAATAAGGTACAATATTTTGGTTCCCTCATTTCACCAAATGAAGGAGGGGAAGTGACAGAGGCCAAAGGAATGAAGAATTGACTGTAGCTAATAAGACAGCTAAGACAGTTAGAAAAGACAAATGAAATGAGGAAACAAGAAAGCGTAACAAACCTAATGGTCTCTTCTTCTTCCTGGATGTTCTTTCATTCAAGTACTCTAAGTGTATTTAATTTCCATTATGCATAATTATATTAATACTAACAGACATTGCCGTCAAGGTGTTTATACAGCTATCATAACCAGGCAAATTGAGTAGTTGTTCAACTAATACACAAATGTTATGCCTGGCATTCAATGTGTGGGTTTTGATTTTGCTCTATTAACTTCAACAGCAATGTGTCAGGATGATGCAATGAGTCACCACTGACATCAAGTGTGAGAACACAGACACTTCCAACATAAGTAAAAGCAACATAGATCACGAAGAATAAAATTCTTCTACCTACCTTGTACGTAAACTCTTGCTTGATGTTTATCTTTTCCTTTAAAGTTTTGAGCTTCACACTCATAAAGTCCTTCATCTTCATACTGAATATTGAAGATCTTAAGAACTGCACCAGACATGCTTATCTCAGCAGTGGCTGGCATAGGTTCAAGGTATTTACTCCATCTGAGTTCAGGAACCGGACTTGAAAAGTACAGCAAAGTACAAATCAGCATGTTCAAGAACTGGCTGTTAAATTTCAGACTACAAGAAAGTGTTTGATGATGAAACATGTATTTTCATTGCCTGAAATATGAGAGCTAACAGTGCTCATAAAATAACGTTAAAACATACTTACTTCCCAAGAGCAAAACACTCCAGCGTCACGTTTTGCCCCAGGAGAGCATATGTGTCCTTGAACTTCACCTTGATATCAGCAGGATATACTTTTGCACCTAACATGAAAAAAGGGATTCTCAGAAAAGGCACAGCAGAAAGGAAAGCAGCTATTAAAACTTCCACAGTTTTAATAAGAAAATTGCTCTTAAAATTCCAGACAAAATCCTTCTTTACAGTGAAAAAATAGCTTGCCCATCACATGAAGTCTGATTTACCACTGAACTTGTGATAATAAAGCAGAATGTTTTTACTCAGCTTGCTATCTTTCTCTGGACATTAATGCCTAGCATTTTTTACAGCACAACGCTTTAACACAAACTTTATTTGCTTTTGAAGTGTGATGATCTGTGTGCACGGATAGACAAAAGCCTGAGTCTCTGTTTTCCACAGACTCTTTTACCGGATAGAATATTTTGATATATTTAAGCTCAACATTATCTTAGTAAGGGTTTGAAGGAGCTAAAGCCAGCAAATCTACAGCTTAATGAGGGCACAGGGATGCAAATGTAATCAAATCTATCTACTGGTGATCCCTGTAGGACTCCTCTTGCAGTTCTAGATGAAGATCTCAGTGTGAGTATTGGCCATGGAAAATTCAGACAAAGATCACTGATTTGTAATTACCCAAATTTAATCAGAGTTCTTCACTGTAATAGGGGAAATTTAATAGATAAAATGATGACTGAAATCTTGATGATCAGTTTATGGGACTCTAGTGAATGACAGTCTGAAGTGGCAAAATGGAACTTGGTTACCATTTGGAAAACATGCAGTTTTCATGAAGAAATGGTAGAAATAATCTAGTAATACAAATCCAGATAGCTGCTTTAGGGGATTGGCCATGAGACATAAAGCCCTTAGGCCACTGTTGGATAGGAAATTTCAGCAGGGGAAAAGGATTTTCCATTTTCATGGGGGATTTCTTGGGGAAAAAAATTAAGTCCTAAAGCTGTTTATCAACTCGTACATTAAGTTTCTGCTTTACAGTCATGCCCTTTTGAACCAATACCAAGGCCAGAAAAGATATTGAAGATTTTAGGATGAGTACAGGGGCTTATCACATATAAGAGATGGGGACTCTGGGGATAAGAACTCTGTTCTCAATGATATGAAAGGAAATTCATGAGTACATCCACTGAGACTTCCCTTCACAGAGTTTTTATTACGGATGGGAATGATTGGGACCTCTGACCTGGAAAACTAAATAACATTGTCCTGTGGCCATGACAATTTGCCATATAATTCTCACAGAGCTGAAAGTAGTTATGAATGAGCAAAAATTAAAAAACAAACAGAACACTGCACGTACATAGTATTTCCAATAAATACTTACGATCGGACTGTGGAATAAGTGGAATAAATCTACTGAATACGCTCTTTGTGATTGAAGGGCTGGACACAAAACACGAATAATTGCCCTTATCTGATGCTTCTACATTTGCAATGTAGAGATTGCCGTTTGTCTGGGACACAAATCGTCGTTTGTCCAAAGCAATGAATACTGGAAACTCATTTAGAAGCCAGCGATAACTGAGATCATCTGGAGGGAAATATTTTCTAGTCAATATTAAGAAACAATACTATCAGCTACTTAAGCCATGAAATACTGTCTTCATACGAATTACTTCACTCTGGTTTCTAGCTTATAGATCTTTTCTTTGGAAGAGTCAGCTAAGTGAGACAAAACATACATGTGTCAGCAGCCAAGTAATACCTTCAAAATTGAACACTGGGGTACTGCTGCCATGAGTGAGATTACTGGGGACCCAGGTACGGTGTGCGCAGCCTTCCCACAGGTACCCAAGTTGGGTGCGAGGAGGTGGGGAGCTGGGTCCTGACCTCATGCAACTGAGAAGTTGGGAAGCCCTCACCAGTCTTGCGATTTAGACAAAACCTTAGAGCATTTTAACTAGCAATATGTCTCAGTTCATCAGTTCCTTGCAATACGTAGACACAGAATATGAAAACTAAACTAATAAAAAAAAAACCTAACTAAAATTTATCCCATTTTATAAGGTAAAAGAGATGCTAACTGCCAAATTCAGCCCTCATGATGGAACTGCAGATGCTTGAGGTTACAAGCATAATCTCTGCAGAGCTCTTCAGGAGCCAGTGATGAGAAAAAAGACACTTTCAGAGCCAGGATGGGAGGCCAAGTCTCTCCTCTGTTATCCAGATAAGTCTGAATAATTTTATTTGTAGTGGCAAAACCTGTTTGCAAATTCAACAATATCAACTACAGGCATATATTCAAAATGGAAACCTAACCTAAATGGTAAGTCTCAAGCTGCACAAAAGTTACTGTTAGTACACTTAAAGGAAAGTTTAAAAAATAAAGATTAATTTTTAGTCTACTCTTAAGTAGTTGCAAATGAAGCACTTTGAGCCCAATTACCTGGGTAGTGGTATGGCGGCTCACAAAGAAGCACTGCTCCAACACCTTCTCGCACTTTAACCTCATAGCGTTCCTCAGGTGGAAAGGGATCCAGATCTAGTTTAAAAAAGGCAGGGGAAAGAAACTGTAAGAAACTATGGGGTTTTCACTATAATAATTTTTTATTATTATTTTCAGCCCTGTAATGATTATTATAGAAATACAACAATACATGGCAGATAAGATACCTGTAGACCCATAGTACAAGTTTTGCTGATTTTAACTTTGTCATTATCAAGTGCAATGATTTTTTTTACAGTATTTTAGTCATCATAATTGCAAATACTAGAAGAAGAAAAAAAAAAAGCGGTGCAGATCTTATCCCTAAGAGTAGCCAGGTAATCTACATTTGAAGAAGGAATCCCAGGAAGAGAAAGGAAAAGGATTTTGGGTTATTTTTCAACTGCGAATTGCGAATTCAATTCTTTAGCATAACTTAAAGTCGCTTCTCTAAAATGACCTGGCTGTCCTCCCCGACAACTCCAGCAGCCAAGGACTGGTTAGCACTTAGCTCAGACACATCTTTTGTGCCAGACGTTTGGGACAGATGTGGATCAGACACCAGAGGAAACCTTATCTAACACTCTTTGAAACAACTTCCATGCAGCAGGGTAAAGGGAATGTTGTAAAAGGATAAAGAAGCAAGTCCTTCATGGAGCTACGTATCATTTTGCAGACTGGGGGGGAACAGTAATGGTGTCTGAAGCAATAAAACACCAGTTGCATGAATAACCTTCTACTAGGTCAATAATTCCACTTTGCTGCTTCTCTTCACTCTCATTTTGAGTATCCAGTCTGAAATTACACTTGAGGCAGGGAATGTTTCTTGTGAAGCTTCTCCATGTCACCAAGTGCATGGAGATTGTAGAGATCCTGTCTAGAGTCATGCCCTAAATGCTATTGCGCTATAAACAGTACAGCAGTAATAGCCAAGCTCACGGCCTCTGAATGCAATATTCTACAAGGATCTAGGAAAAGAGCGTCATTGCCCCTTGTCAAATGCATGAAAAAACTCTAGGGGACTTATGTCAGTGTTCAGGGAAAGACACCGCTCCCAACTTTTGACAAACTAATATTTATTCTGCTCAAACAGACCAGAAGATAATACAGATCCTTCCAGTGACTGACGGGATCTTGACTGGATGAACAGCTAAATGGTAGGCATTATAATGGGCCATTCTAAGGACTTCTGACAATTATCTTATACAATTTTACCCTGTGCCTTAGTGCAATGAATGTATTCAGTTCTCCACAACTAGGTCCCAATTATTTTGGAATATTATTCTTTGATAATAAAGAAATTAAGCGTACCAGACTGACTTAATAAGAATTAGCTATTTGACCAGACAGGTTTTGTAACTGAAGCCAAGGAAGCTCTTCAGACAGACTGGAATATCTCTATTCATATAATATCTGCAGTAGTTTGAACATACTTCCATTCCATTTGTCAGCATGAACCTAACTACACAACTACTTTCCACCTTCAAAATATTGACTGATGTCTCCTGCAAACATGTTTCCCTTGTTGCAGAATTTTTGATCATCGTTTTAACTTGTCACTGTTATTAATTTCTGCATTCATTGGAACAGATTAGTGCTTAAAATCTGTCACAGAAATAATAAAAAATAAAAATTACAAGAATTGGAACAAATCTGTTGCGTATTTGATGCTGCTTTGCATACGGGCAGTGTGGGGTTTGGTGAAAAGAAAACCTATCACTGCTTTTAAGTTACTTTAGCTATTTCCAGTTTACATTTTAAGTCTAGACATTTTGTTTAAAGTGTTCTTGGATAATCTTTGAAACTCTAGGACAGTCACCACAAATGTAAAGACATGGCATAGGACAGGCAATTTGCATATGTAAAACATTATGTTCGTCCTGAAATAGAATGGTTTATGCCTGGTGCAGCGAAGTCATACAATTATTAAGCTGTCATTGTGTTCTCAGATGGATTAATTGCAATGAAGTTTATGAGAGAATTTCAGTAAGCTTGACAGTAAGACAAAAAATAAAAGGTCTCACTCGTGTTTAGCTGGTTTAGATATTTTAACTCTTCTGAACAGTTGCTGCCATTTTTCAATCAGTTTATGCACAAGCAAAATATGAGACATTTTCTATATTAATTTTAGCAACCTTATATTCAATTTTTTAGAAACAGTGATTCTGGAAGGAAATGTTTTTCATAGGTGACCGAAAAAAAGTAGAGGGGAGCAAACACCACAGTGTAAAGAATAACCATACCATTTTTTAACAAGTTTTTATCAGTTCCCAGCTATCTTTTCACTTCTATTCCTCACCTCTTTAGCCTATTTTCATTTAAATAGTTGAATATTACATATTAGGCTTCTGTTCAGTATACTTGTCCAGTACACTATCAACATCCAGCCCATGCAGTCTGTGAACTGGTAGGCAGAAAAAATGCCTCAGACTGTTTTGATTCTACTTTTTTTCATCTTATGCGTATTGGTTTTATTTTAAGTAGCTACAGCTATTGTCATGGCTGGTTATTACCCTATTGGTTAGTCAGGATTGGCAACACTGACGTCTGCTTAATTTTGATATAAATAAATAACCTGTAAAATGAATTTTGATATAATCTCCATTAGAACAAAACAACAACTTGGCCTTCTGTTAATTCTAGAAAATACACTGGGTAAAATACAGATTAAGACTAGATCAACTATCATGCAATGTATCAGCTCTATACAGCCTCTTAAGTTTTCTTGAGATTTGTGGTCTCTACAGTAGCATAAGCACTAGCAGAAAATGGAACTTTTCCCTTCATCTTTGATCTTATACAGCAAGGAGTGAATCCTGCTCTCGGAGGCTGCTGAAAGACAAGAGGGACGCAAAGCACTTGATGTCAGGATTAAAGGGCACACAGGGCTCTGTGAATGGTCATCAGAAAAGATTGGATTCCTTTTTTTATGGATTCCTTTTTTGTCTTCTGATGAAAAAACATATCCAGGGAAAACAGCATCATAAGGCAAAATAAAATAAAAATCCCAAACTCTGTCTTCAGTCACTAAATTGTCACATCAATCTTCATGTAGGACACCACTTCTTTACAACACGTGTTTGTTGACAGTGCAGGTCTGTGCATACAATGCATTCACCAGACTAGTTCATGAATATCTGAAGCTGACAAAAATGTCCCCCAGCAGTGTCTTCATTGAAGCCCAGGAGTCAGGGAGCACTCTTTACTAGTGAGTGCCATGCCTTCCTCCTGCAGGCATCCCAGCTGCCTTTGCATGACAGCAGCGCCTCATCACCATATGCCCCCACTTGCATCTTTCTTCTGTGTCTCTTTCCCCTCAGGTCCTACCATGATTTAAGAAGAGTCTGGACATGATTATCTCAAGATCTGGCTCCACGAGTCTCTTCAATTAATAATTTAACAAGAACTTACCAAGAAGGTTGTCACGTCAGCTGAACGCTAAAGAATATAAAACGTGTACAAAACTTACTTTGTGTTGATCTCTGCAGACTAAGGTACTTATGATACTGCTTTTATAGAGTAAAAGAGCTATAGCATATCTTAGCAGAAGACACTGCAGTGTAAAACATTGGGCATTTCAACCTAACTGTAATATTTCTACGTTTTGACGTAAACATCGGCTTACATCCAAAACTCAGAGTGGCTTCACTGCTTCTGACAGTTCCAAAGATATTCGACACTACACAGACATATTTTCCAGCATCCCTCGATTTCTCTGGATTATTGATAACAAGTCTGCCTCCCACCATACTGTAGCGTTCCTTTGTTAAATCAATATCCCAGTTGTTGAGCTTCCACCTATTAAAAAAGAAAAGCCAGACATAAGATTTGGTGCAGAAAAACTAGCCTAGTAACAAATATGATATGAAAATAACTCATAAGTTGTTATGAACTATACAGGAAGTAATTAATATACTTCTATATATGTTTTAAGATTTGCTTCAGCAAAAGTCACAGATTTGATGAACTTCATAGGTCTTTTAAACTCAACAGTCTCAGTCTGCTTCAGCCTTGTGAAGATGTGATATATGTTAAAACCTGATTGCTGGCCTTATAGCACAGGATACTGGAGCCAGCTGTGAGTGAGCTAGCTAGTGATCAAGCATTGGGATTATAAACATATCCTCAAATAGTTATCTAAACCAAATTGAGAAAATACTCCCTCCGCAACATTAAAGGACAGATGGACTAATGACATTTTTAAAAGCTTTTTTCAAACTTGCTGTAGGGAATGAAAATGTTTCATAAAGCCTAATGTGCCAGTGAAGTCTGTGCAAAAAACACTGGCACGCTTGATTTAAGACCTACTTACTGCAGTAAAAAAAATTGCTGGACACTCCCACCTTAATTATCATAAAACCCCAAAGCCACTTCATTTGAGTCACTGTAACTCCCACTTCAGGAGCTAGCACAAGAGGAACTCGGTGGATCAGGTCTGGCCCTTACTGACTTCTGCCGATTTCAGTAAAGTACAATACAAAGAGTGGGAACCTGTATCCGTGATTTATAACTATTACAGTGTCCACAAGGGGGAGCCCATAACCTTCTCTGAAAGGACTTGCATATTTCCTGAGCACAAACAGGAAAAATGCAACTAAAATACATTTAAAGACCATATTCTTCCAGCGTAAATCAGGTTTCGTCACAAGGTCATAGACACTAGTGTTTGAAAATGAAAGCACATACCCTATGTATTGCTTACTTAATGAAATGCTGTACCATAATGTACAGAATACTCATTTGGAAGCTGAAATTTCAATTGTCATACAAAAAAAAAACAATAATAGAAGTGGTATTAACAAAAAATAAGCTAAAAATAAAACTAAAAATAATGAAATGGTAGAATTTTCAAGATGCAGTAAATAGCATTTAGTTATTACAGGATTTTCGAGGTATCACTTCAGTCCTGTGAGATATGCTACATGTCTGTATTACAAATAAATTAGAAACCCTGTTCAGAAACACCTAGGAACAGCTGTCACAAGGACAGCTTATGCTGCAAGGAAAGAGATCAGAAAAACATTGCACAAAATGTGTAACTGTGAAGAGTAACAATTAAAAATTATTTTCTTCTGAATTTATGAAAGATGAAAACACAGTCATATTTTCATGATATAGCCTCCTTTTTTTCTCTGAGTACATATTAATTTATATTCATTTTTTAAAAACAGGGTTACTCTGCAGTATAAAAGATTAACTGTAACTATGATAGTGATGCGCTCTTCTGGTTCAAACCCTTCCTCTAAATGGCACTCCTCCATTCCATAAAAGCTGTGTTTGTGAGTAACTTCATCCCCATGGGTAGTTCTCACCAGGTTCAGCTAGTGAGTGTTTCTCACACGTGCACAGCGTTTCTCACACACGAAAATGCAGAGTAAGATGCCTCATGACACCCAATCAGGCACACTGAATTTAAAAGTTATATCTGTTTAGAGCTGGGAAGAAATATCGGTTTTGGTTTTTTTCACTAAACTGCCTAGCAGCTTGGGAAGGTGTATTAGTAAAATGTGTAGTTATCTATCCATCTTCTCTTTTTGCGAGGCTGGTTTGAGTTTCTTCCAGCTGAGATGTAAAACTGCGGTAACATACATGTAAAGATATATACAGGTAAGTTAGGAACCATCCAAGAAGCTATATCTGAAGAGAGCCTACAGAAAGAGGTGGTGTTTGAAGAAAGCTTAGAAATGCTAGAACCACAAAGAGATCTATGGAATCTCTAAAGATGGTGAAGAGTGCTACAGAAAAAGGTCACTGGTAATCACTAGTGTGTATTTGTATAAAAGGTTGCATAAAAAGTCATTTTGGGAGAAACTGCATAGAAATCTGAGCTCCATATTTGCAGACAGGTCTGGGGATTAAAGGTCTCATATCCCCATGAATGTATATTGCCTTTCAAAGCGGCGTGGACGGCTCCAGCAAGGACAGGGGAAAAGCAAAAGAAGACTTCTAGAAACTGCAATGAGAATTTGAACTTTAGCAAGGGTGAAGGACCATCAAACACAGAAGGAAGAGTGGATGAATGGTTAAAAAACAGTGAAAATAAAGAAATTCTACGAGCAGACTAAGAAGATGAATGGTAAAAAGAACCCCAAAAGTGGCAGGAAGGACTTATCTGTTCCTGAAACAGGAGAATTTTGCTTCATGAACTGGTGGAGGGCTAAGAAATTAAGACAATATATTGAGGTAGACTAAAATAATGACATCAGAAAATATGGAAAGTGGCCTTAATCTGTATTGCAATTGTCAGCAATAATTGACAGATCTGTTCCTAGACAGAAGAGCTCTGGAAGTGTCAGGCAATTCTTACAGAGTGACTTTATTAGTTCAGATTTTGCAGAGCCCATGAGAGATAAAGAAGAACGCTAAAATTTACATAGAGCCTGTAATCACTCTGCAGATAGTATGTTTACATATTCTTGCAGACAGGGTGAGTATATCAGAAGGTATATCGATACTGAATCGAAGTGTATCTCAGCTCTCCACACCTCCCGTCCTTTCCAAGCACGGGGAGAGCAAACAAGTGCAACAGTGAAATGCCATGCAGAAAAATGTGGAAAGATATTAGAGCCAGGAATCATATTTAAAAAGGGTATTCTAGTTTCCCCTCAAATCCTTCAATCAAGCTGGTTCTGTCTATGTAGATAACCTGTAAGCATATTCAAAAAAAAAAAAAAAAAAAGTGGGTACAGCAACAGCGAAATAAAAATTATCATTTCAGCCAGCGATAAGATCCAGGCGGCTTGCATCGAGGGCACCGAGCCGCTATCACACTGTGCCGGGTCAACCTGATACGGTGGTAGATAGCTGGGGCTGGGGCTGCCTATCTGCCGTGACACACGGCTACAGCCTCGCCGATCCCTGGCCTTTTTGCTTTTCACTTGAAAAGTTAAGTCACATCCTGGACTATTTTTGCATCGTGTCGAAAAAAAAAAAAAAAAAAAGGCAATAAAGACTAGTTAAGCTGTTGTGATGGAATAATACCATAGTTGACCACAACATTATAACATTTAAAAGAATGTCCAGCAGACTCAACTGCTTTTTCTGTCTTAGAAGCCAGAGTCTAGGAACACACAAAGTGAATATTGGGGGCAGCTTACAGGATGATAGGATAATTTAAGGAAATGGATCTCTTTCCCTGGCAAGAAATTGCACCTGTCCCTTAGTATGACAGCAGTTTTCTGCCCATGACTGGGTTGTAAATTAGTCATGGTCTTAACAGTGACAATCTTAAGTACGTTCTCTGTACATAATGAGCAGGTAATAGTAGACAAACTCATATGGATGCCCTGAAATCTAACAATGAAGCAGAATTTACCTGCTAACACCAATGCCATTATTATGAAAGAGGTCATGTGTGAATCTACTAAAACTACTTGAAACATTTTCCCAGAAGAATGTTTGTCATGTCTTCAGAAGCATAGTGGATGAATTCATGAGTGTCCCTCTAAATATGGTGGATGCAAAAGAACATAGCATGTAGAATAACCAGGTTCAACAGCCAGTCCTTCTTCTTTCAGAGTAAAACAGGATAAAAAAGCTGTTCTGAATCAAGAGCAAGGAATTGAACCTCAGTCATCCTTAGCCTAAGCTAGAAAGATACCCACTTAATGATTGAAAGGTCACTTTTTTTTTTTTTTTAAACCTGCATCAGTATTCCTTTCAAAAGATAAAAACAATTAACGCAACAGGAATCTACTACTTTCAACACTGTTTAGACATTTTGGCAAATTAAATAAAGGTTGATTTTTACTAAAAATTGAAAACCTCTCCATTTTTTCCTGCCTTGAAGACTTTGTATCGACCTGTTAAGAAAGTCAATCATTTAATACCACAACCTGAAATACTCACTAAATAAAATACATAAGACATGAACATCAAAACAAGAGAGTTACTTGTAAGTAGGAAAAGGAATTGCTCGTGCTCTGCAGTTCATTGAAACTTGTCCATCTGAAGATTCTTCTGGGTAGATGGTATCAATTGGTTGCTCCTCAAAAACGGGTCCATAACCTTTGTTTCCTTCCTCTGGAAGATAAGAGTTTGAAATGAATAATTTCTTGATTAGTAGGCAAACCGAAGATAAATTTACATCACATCTTCCACATTCAAAATGCAAAGGCTAAATAGTAAGCCCTGCAAAATCAGACTTTATATGCATCAACAAAACCAGAGCAGTATGGATAACAGAAATGCTGGCCTTCCTTCACTGACTCCTGCTTCATTCCTGCCCTCTGAGAACAAAAGTAATCTAAACTACGTTCCTGTAAAACTACCTTCTCTGCCTTGTCCACTGAGGTATGGAGGTAATAATGAATTGAAAACATGTTCAGACAAACTTATTTCACAGATGCCAACAAATTCTAATTGAACAGGTTCAAATGCAAAATAACTATCCAAATATTAAGTGTTTCTTATCTTATAACCTAATCAGCTCCAATTGTTTTAAACATTTGGAAAGAATCTTTATTGCATAAGACAAAGAAAAACTAATGTTGGAGATCACAGCTGAGATTTACATTGTTTCAGAGCATATTTCTGTCCTTCCTTTCATGCTCAGGTATATGTATATGTTAACATTCTCTCCTTCCAAATAATTTTTTTTAAAAAGCCACACATCGAAAATAATTTAAGTTTGTAAAGTCAGGCACTTAAAGGTGAATAAATGTCAAACAGGTTTGACAATAAACTATTTTTTAATCTTTATCCTCCATTTGCTGATGCTGTGTTACAGGCTCTGCCCATCCCTGCTCCTTTTCCTTCTCCTTTGTCTCCTCCACGTGTACAAGACCACTCTTCGGGGTCTGTAAAAGCAAGAACAGGAGCAAAGGGGGAATGCTATGGGAAAATTCTGCTCAGCAAATCCAGGATGCAGCTGCTTTTTTTCTGTGAACACAGCAAATGTACACTCTAAGTATAGAATGGCACTATGAAAAGATGGTGCATGCTCCATATAGATACAACTTTTAGACAACACAGCTCAACACAGGACTCTCTTGAGACTGAACTAACAGTGTGGACACCTGTAAGCAAATTCACAGGAAAAGCAAAGTAGTACATGACCTACAAGGTTCACTTTCCATCCATGTACAGAGCCTTGCTCCAAATCCTGGAGATGCCAGAGTTGTGGAAAATGGCTGCAGGAATTTTGTAATACAAGGGAAACAAACTCAGTTTTCCTAATATGATCTTTAGAGATGGGTGATTCTTTTTAGCTTAAAAATTTCCAAAAGGAAATGTTCAAGGATGGAAAAACCTTACGATTTTTCAAGAGTATCTGTGCTGCCTATAAAAATCCACTACATGTCCTGTAATGCTACATTTAAAAAAATCTTCACAGATCAAGAGACAAAATGGCAATGTAACAGGTGAATGTCCTTAAACCAAATTATCATTTTGTACCCAACCCCTTAAAATTCTTGCCTTTGGTTATGGAACATTTAGACTAAATTAGGCAGGTGTTGTAGTTCTTCAAAAACTAGAAGAGAAGAATCTATTAACTAAAGAATGTAAATTATTTCACTGTTAAAATATCATATATACATAAAAAACCACTTTTGCAGACATCTTTTTTAATGTTCCATATTCATAGATAGACACTGGATTACAGCACTAGCAGAAAACTGATTGCAGATAAGAAGTAAGTTCCCTTTCCAATTCAAGTTTGGGGAAAATACCACTGTTTCCTTTGGGGACAGGAGCGGGCCCGGAAGGCACTGTTATGCTGTGACACGTGTGGTCAGGCAACTTCATTTTTAAAACCTGATTTACGTAATGAGAAGAAAAGTCTTTCAAACAAGCAAAGAAAAGCAACTAGAAAGAAAGGCAGAGCTTTTGAAAAATGGTCTGCTTGCCTTGATATTTTAAAGCACAGCACTATGTAAAAATCTACATATTGCTAGATCAAAAGAAGGAATTTCAGACAGAAAAGGCAAGAATCACGCATTTGCTCAGAGCCTGGAATGACTGAGCCTCAAACCTGATGGCACTTTCTGTACAGTTCCTAAATACAAATACAGAGGAAAAACGGCCTCTAGCAGTAGATAGCCATATCGTATGCAGCTGACTCTTTCCACCTTGAGACCCAAATGATGTTACAGACGACTTAAGCATTTCATGGCATGCATTTTTAATGCTGCCAGCACTATTAATTATACTGAGTGAATGTCCGTTTCTCACACCTATCAAATATGCTGTATAATGGCACTTCTGCTGCAATCTATTATGAATCTGGTTTCAGATCTCTGGCTGAGCAGAAAAAGATGCACAGACCGCACGTCAGGTATGGCAACCAACAAACCTTTCATTCTCAGTCATAAGCTGAGTGTGGATCACTGGTATGCAAACAGCATGAAGGAAAAAAGGGAAGAGAATGGGTTTGTGAAAAGATCAGCAAGAAATGTTCACACTTTAAGTGAAGTACCATGCCTGGGTGACTAAGCTCGGGGAGTGAGGAAGGGCAGACTAAGAGTACAAGGGAAAAGATCAATTGATTGAAGTTGTACCTCCAAGAAAAAGGGGAGGAGTAAAACTAGGGAAAGGAAGAAGGAAACGGATGCTTTAGATAAACTGTGAATGAGAAGAAAAGCACATCTGTACTGGTCCTGCTTTAGACATTACCTCTGTGCCTGGGATGATCATAGAACAGATCCTTGTAGAAGCTATGCTAAGGCACATGGAAGACAGGGAGGTGATTCAACACAAGCAGCATGGCTTTACCAAGAGTAAGTCCTCCCTGGCCAAACTCGTGGCATTCTGTGATGGAGTGACTACATAAGTGGACAAGGAAAGAGCTATAGACATCGTCTATCTGGACTTCAGTAAGGCCTTTGACATGGCCCCACAACATCTTTCTCTCTAAATTGGAGAAAGATGGATTTGATGGGTGGACTGTTCAGTGCATAAGGAATTGGTTGGACAGTTGCATCCAGAGGGTAGTGAAAAATATCTCAATGTCTAGGTGAGACCAGTGACAAATGGTGTCCCTCAGGGGTCCGTACTGGGACCAGTACTGTTCACTATCTACATCAATGACATAGACTGTGGGGTCGAGTGCACCCTCAGCAAGTTTGTGGATGACACCCAGCTGAGTGGTGTGGTTGACACACCTGAGGGACAGGATGCCATCTAGAGGGACCTGGACAAGCTCAAGAAGTGGACCTGTGTGAACCTCATGAGGTTCAACAAGGCCAAGTGCAGGATCCTGGCAATCCCTGGTATCAATGCAGTCTAGGGGTGAAGGGATTGAGAGTAGCCCTACTGAGAAGAACTTGGGGGTACTGGTGGATGAAAAGCTGGACAGGAGCCAACACGGTGTGCTCGCAGCACTGGAAGCCATCTGCATCCTGGGCTGCAGCAGGAGAAGAGTGGCCAGCAGGTCGAGGGAGATCATTCTACCCCTCTACTCTGCTCTCTCTGCTCTATGGGGTGAGACCCTACCTCAAATAATGCGCCCAGCTCCGGAGCCCTCAGCATGGGAAAGACATGGACCTGTTGGAGAGGGTCCAGAGATCACAAAAATGATCAGAGGGCTGGAACACCTCTCTTTTGAGGACAGGCTGAGAGGGTTGGGGGTGTTCAGCCTGGAGAAGGCTCCAAGAGGACCTTACTGCAGCCTTTCAGTACTTAAAGGAGGCCTACAGAAAAGATGGGGACTTTTTAGCAGGGCCTGTTGCAATAGGACAAAACTAAAAGAGAGAAGATTTAGGCTAGATGTAGGGAAGACACTTTTTACAATGACGGTGGTGAAACACTGGAACAGGTTGCCCAGAGAGGTGGTAGATGCCCCATCCCTGGAAACATTTAAGGTCAGGTTAGACAGTGCTCTGAGTAACCTGATCTAATTGAAGGTGTTCTTGCTTACTGCAGAGGAGGCTGGACTAGATGACCTGTAAAGGTCCCTTCCAACCCAAACGATTCTATGGTTCTATGAGGATGGACTTCATGACCTCTCAAACACCCTTACTGCCCTATTTTCTGGGTACATTTCTTGTGATCTATATTTTTAATTGGAGCAAAAGCTATCACCTAATTCTTTAATCATTCTTCAACAGTTCTGCAAATGAGATTCAGACTTCTTAACAGTGCTAAAATGTTTTTGGAAGTCTTTGCAAAGGTCAAGAAAAGCTCTAGACAGCTGATGAGATCACGGATACTGTACAAGAACCAATGCTGCTGGAAGGTGGCCCTGTCACCCCTTCTCGATGCAATACTCTCCAGCTGGGCAGTGTCTTCCTCCCTCTAGGCATTTCTGCAACACCTTTCATGCTTGTCCAACTTCTTAGGTAGCTGCCGAAGCTAAGGAGAGTGGAAATCTATTCGCTTCCAGCTTTCTGGGCTAGATTTCTGCCAGTTTAGCAAGGTGAATTTGTTCACTGATGAAGACCTATGCTGTTGTAAAGGGTGGAACAGGAGCAGGGGTCCAGTTTTGCAACTTTTGAGTGGAAAAAAGCTGCCTAATTAACTGAATCACTGATCTGAAAGAAGCACTGCCTAAGATATATAGATATATCTGGAAGCCTTACCACCACTTGTAGATGAGCTACAAAATTATATTAGTACACCTTTATGTCCCTGCACAAGCCTGTGAAAGATCATAATATAAAATATCCAACGCATTCAGAGAAAAGATACCAAAAGGATGTCTGAAAATAACCATCAAAAACCACCTGAAGCAGTCATTTTCAAGTCATCTCGAGAAAGGTCATCAGAAGAGGGGAAAAAAAGGTGCAATAAAACTTCTTAATCAGTGCACTCTGGATACATTTAATTAAAGAAATGTCCAACTTTTCCAAATAAATCTATTTTTTTTAAATGAACTAGCTTTCAAATGACTTAATTTTGCATGATAAACACTACCAAATTATCTAGACTTTTCATGTCTAGGTTCTAGTCTGTCTGAAACCTGACACAGGACACACATATTCCTAATATTCAGGGCAACACGCCTTCCATTTTTTCACTTTTTATTTTCCCAAATGCTGGATTTTTAATTCTTTAAAATTTTCTTTAAATTCTTTAAATCACCTGCTGGGTTTTTTTAATCATAAAAATCACCAAAAAATGGTGACTACTTACCTGATACTTCTCCCTATCTGATGTTGGTAGGTCCTACCAGATCTATGACATCGAATCATCTCAAGAAGTGTTTCTTTTTGACTGATACTAAAAGCCCTCCAATAAAAAAGACTTCATAATTTATTTTAGCAAATCTGTTCCTATGTCTAACAATGCTTATAATTAGAAGATTTTTCTTTTTAACATCTATATTTTAATATCTAAAGATCTTCAACTTTCAGACCTTTTTACTGAACTTTCTAATTTTATTAAATGTAACTCATACTAGATCTGAATTTAATGTTCTGGTATTTTACCAGCCTCTTCAGTCTTTTCTCCTATTAGTAAGAAATAACAAAGAAAAAATTGCACCAAGAGCATTTGCACACAACCACTCATCTTGCTATCATGTGCAACGGAAGTCTTTAAACATAAATACAATATTTACATTCTACATAGTATTAAGCAACTATGCCAACCTGGTACTACCATAGACAATATAAAATAGCGAACTCAAAACTTCAATTTCAGTGGGTTAAAGCACTGAGCAAAAAATTCCTCTGTTGAGAGAGAGCAGGATTAGTTTGCTTGTTTCAACACCAGTCATCCAGATCACTTTCAGACAAGTCAATTTATTTTATTATCAGCTAATTCAGTCCTTACATGCATCTAATTCATTCCGAAAATCAATTTTACTCATAGATTAAGGATGTCATAAAGTAAAGCTGCTCATAATTATGGGAATGACTGTCTGTGAGCACAACCAGAAAGAGAAGTTAAAAATATGTAGTTAATTAAAGATTATCGTGAATTTTTCTAGTTCATAGGAGAAAACAGCAGTTCTTGGGTTTATTTTTTCAAATACAGAAAATTAAATAAAACCTAATCATTTACGTTCGTCTTATTCATTCTCAGCTACAAATTGCACATATTGCATATGTTTTTAGTTCTTTTATTTGTGACAAAACATGGAACATAAAATGCTTTTAAATGCTTTTTTTATAGATAATCTGGGTTTGTAGCACTCCAGTATCTTAAATCTTAATGAGATGACACAGAGGAGATAAAGTTCAATAAATAACATTATGACAGAAATAGTAACTCCTCCTTTCTTCTTTCTTTTTACTATGTCTACTTTCTTGTGTACTGCAATAAATTCAAAGTAAGACTCTTGACATTAAGTGTAGGATTTACCTCATATATTTTGAAAACTTAGGGATTTTGTCCCAACTAGTCATATGGGCTTTCTTTAGAGGGGTCAGTCAAGCATTTCCAGCAAATAACTCAGATATCCAGTTCTCTCTTCATAAACCAGAGAAAGCCAAAACCTATATCACATACCCAACCTTTAGATGGTTACAATAAAGCACAATGAATCTTCCCGTAAGAGAGTCTGGATTTATCTGACTGTATCTGTGCAACATCCCCTGGAGTCTCTCACATGAGTCCAAAAGCCAAAGCCTAATCCTGGCACTGAACCCAGAAGCCAAGCCTCCCCCTGGAGCCGAACCTTCTGAGGTAGCTGTAGCACCATCACTAGCAACAACAGGAACACTAATGATAATTTATCTCCCATTTCTTCAAGTGTTAAGATTCAGGAGGGAGGGTACAATGATGGCACAGCTCACTCCCACTCCCAGATGAGGGACCTATTATTATACATTCAGTTTTACTTGTTTTGGAGCAGCATCTAGAAACCTCTGTGGAAGGTCAGGGAGCACGTGGTCAGGCAGTACTAAGAATACAGTCTTCGCCTTAAAGAAATTATTATTCCACCCCAGTGCAGCACCAGAAGTGCAACTGCACTTTCTGCTTCTCACTTGTTCTGCAAGGATCAGACACCCAAAGAACATGGAGAAGGTCAAACATGAAGAGATACTATTGTCCTTACGCCCTTACAGGTCCAAAGACAACAGTATACTTGTTCCTCCTTAGCGAAATTTGAACACCTTTTAGTGGATGTCATAGAAATACACATTTTTCTCCATGAACTTCATGCATAAATGTCTTGAAATAGTGATATTATTAATATATATTGGAACATAATTTTCACCATAATAGGTAACTCATCAGTTCCTTCTCCAAACTTTCCAAACATCATCTTTTTTTTTTTTATACAATACTTCTACATATCATTTACTGCCACCACAGATACTGCATTTTGATCTATAAATAATACATCTCAAAGTGTAGGTTTAATCTATGAAGTTCCTAGGGATAAAACTACTACCTCTTTGGGTATCTGTCTTCATGGGACTGTAAAGTCTGGAGATGGTTCCTAAATCCATTTATGAAGCAGAATTTAGTGCTCAGATTAAATATGACATTAGATATGATAAATGGGTGTGTGTGAAGTTGAAGACAGGCTCACGAATTCAGCAATTTTCTGTTTTATAATAGAGGCAAGAAAATGGAAACCCCAGGCAGCTGGTGCATCATGGCTGAAGTAACGAGGCTTACTCACGCTGTAGTACTTCGTTCAACAGAGTCAGACTCATCACCACCACCACCAATTTTTAATGACACTTTCTAGGTTCAATCATGAGCTTCTCTTTTTTTCCATCAGTTCTACATTCAAATAGCTTCAGAGAGTTAGGAATTTCCTGGATCAACACTGACAAGGTGAGAATTGGCCACTGGTGGATTGTTTTCCAGGACACCAGATTTAGGGAGCGAGCTGCAGCACAGCAAACCCAGTGCAGCACAGTTCCTCTGACTTGGGTTGCTATTTTCAGCACTGGGAATCATAAGGCTGATATGTGTCACGCAGGCAGGGAACACACGCTACCAAAGAGCTGACAACCTTAAGCAGGACTTCTGCACCACATGGCAGACAATTTGGAAAAGGGAAAAAAGACCACTGTGTTTACTGGTAGATACAGCTACTAATAATTATACTACTTCACAGTTAACATTTAATGACCACCCTAATTCAAATATTTATACTTTCTTCTGATCATGGACAGTTGCTACAAATACACAGGGAGTTACTTTATACCTGATCTGAGATGTTATTTTGTTGGGAACCTGAAATGGATCATTTCTGCAATTTATTTAATTAAATTATTTGTACAGACTGCTACCTATCTTTTCAATAAACTCATTCTCACCTTTTGCATAATCAATTCTCTATTTAACCTGAATACAGAAAAGTAGAAGAAAACAGAAAACCCTGTTAGGACACTTGTGCATAATTCTGCCTTCATATGGCTAGTATGAGAATAAGGAAAAATGTTATAAATTAACATTTACTCTCACTTTCTAATTCAACATACTGATTTCAAACGTCTTCATTTCCTACATTCTTTACAAGATATACCATTTTCACAGTAGTTATAACCTATATTTCATGCTGGAGCTGTGAAATATTCTTCACTTAGGAGTGAAAATAATATTTTAACTTATTCCTTATTTACAAAATTATTAAAGCTTTATTATTTTTAAAAAAAATATTTCATGATTTATCAGAAATGGTGGATATATAATTATGTGGTAGTTCATTGGGAAAGCAGATTTAATAGAAGTCAAATGTAAGATCAAGTCACTTCACTCAAATGATTCACATACTGTGAATCGCATGCAAGAGATTTTTAATGGATGTCCATTTGTATATTTGCCTTATTTATTCTAAAGTGTCCTTAATCCCACTACATCGTTAAATTAAAATGAAAAAAAAATAATGGAGAAGTAATTGAATCTTAATGAGGGAAACCGTTGATTAAACAAAATGGAGCAAGCGTCCCCTTAACCAGTGCTTAGGGCACTCAAGCTTCTGGAAGGGCTCCCAGATCCAGCACCACTTAAAAGGTGATGTCCTCAGGAGGAACAACTTGCACATATCCAATAGAAAAACATTAGTGTGTAAGGCACCATATGCAAAAGTAACTAATACAGGAAATGATGATGGATATTACTGGGCTATATCTGCCTATGAATCCATATGTTCAGAAACTACACAGGATGTATCCTGAGGCCCTAATAACACAAACACTTTTGTCCATGCATTCAACTCCATAATAAAAAAACCCACAACCAAGCTCCAAGATCACAAGGCCAAACCTATGACTCTGAGAAGGGAATGCTGAACAATAAAGGGAGAAAGGCTATAAAGCTCTTCAAGACCTAAAGATTGTTTGTTTAACAAACAAATTACCATTTTGCTTTAAAAAAGAAAAGGCAAAACAGGATGGATATTCCTTTCAGGATATCTGCACATAAATCAACTCATTTTGAAGATAATTTTAAGAAGGCTAGTGATAAGCTTTTGATGGATAAATGCCACTGTAATGAAAATTATTTTCAATTATTTTCAAAGAAAGATGGCAATTTTTAAAGGGATGGCTACAAGACCTTCTGCTGGCAATACTAAAATCTTTAACTTCATTTTTAAGAAAGGTAAAATGGTAATAGTGTTTGCTTAAAGCAAATAAAATTGAGCTTATCATCGATTTAAGTTCATTAAAGGTCTCTCATATTCTTTCAGGAACTCAATCCATCACAAAATTTAAGCAAATATGTTGAGCCAAATCAACAAGTTACTTATCGACATGATGGTTCAGCACATGTTCAAGTCCTCTTCTGGATAAGAAGCAACTGGATTCTAAAACCACCACAAATTGTGGCCTGAATATCAATAGCAAATCACAGTGAAAAGCTTTCCAAACATCGGTGTCAGAGATAAGCTGAAACAGGTGGAAAACGTTAAGAACCCACCACTCTCGCTGCGCACTGATATAATTGTTAGCATCTTTATTTTCCTAATGAGCCTTCACTTCCTGCTCCTGCATCCTGTATACCTCTCTATTTCCCTGGCGTTTGATACTGCCAGAGGTGGCTGCTCGAGACAGTCATTTGGTATCACTCTCATCAGTATTGATCTAATGGACGTGGTTGTATCCTGTTACATATTTTCACCAGAGAGGGACAAAGTTCTGTTGACACAGCACATGGCTAGATTAACCTTGAATGCTAATGGATGCTGAACAGAAGACCCACGGACTCATTCATTATCTTAACTATCACTAAGGCACCAGGCTCCATATCAGCATCGCAAGTGTAGAAACCACTTGATATTTAGATCTCATACTGCTTTCAATATGTCACAGAAATGCAAACTTACTAGTATCTCAGAAGCTCATGCTCAGAAACAAGATGCTCTGAGTATGAGTCAAAATATGTCTACCAGGCTCACAAGAAGGTAAACAGGGCACTTCCACATTTCTGAGCATTACCATCACAAAATATATTTTGATTATTTATTTACAAATGTCAGACATTCTGCAGTAGCATGAAATGGTCTTCCAGGATCCAAGCAGGCACATGGCAGACAAGGTAAACAAGTATTAAGTATATTCATCCACTTTGGATTCTAGAAGAAAATGCCTATCTCTCTTTAGCAATTTTGAATAATGCCATATGTTGTGGTAAAAAGCTTTAAATAATGTAGATTCTGGCCCTCAGTTCATATCATGTATTTTTGAACCCACTGTTCCAGAGAAAATCCAAGCTTTATATAATTTAAGGTTTTAGGGTTGGATTTTTTTTTTTTACTTCTCTCATAATCAAGTGGCAATTGACATTAATGGGAGTCTCATGTGCTGAAGCAGTAATGCGTTTGTGTCCACAAAACTCATGATGCAGCATTTCATGGTCTACAAAGAAGATTCCGCCATCCTGCTGGAGAAAGAGGTATCAGTGCAAGCCAGCACAACACTAAAAGGACATCAGTTTCCAAGAACCAGTCAGCACTCAAACAGAAAAAGTAACCACTCAAGCAGCCCCACTTCATATTATATGAAAGGGTTAGATTGTCTTTGGGAAGGTTGCCCCTACTTTTCTGGACCCAAAAGAGCAGAATTACTCCTATCTCACACGTGCCAGTGAAGTCCTTGAAGAGCTGAGTAGTTAATTATGCAGTTTCTCCTTTACAGCAAGTTTCAAGTATGAAAAGCTCCAACCCTTGGCAGAGCAAGGGTTTCTTGCATAGGTTTCTCCACTTACTGAGACAGGGTACGGTTTGCTTGTCTTCTCAGACTGCCAAGAGGAACGCCAGCCAATACCAAGTACAGCACTTTTAAACATATGCACAATTGCATATCAGATACTTAAATCATTTAGGTGATTCTTCCTTAAAAACAAAGGCATTGCTCCAAAAGTGACTTAAGAGCCTAACAAGTACATCTCATGGGAAAGCCAGTGCTCAGCAAATTAGGGCTGAATGTAGAGTGAAGTAGCTACTCTGCACTATCTCCCCACAAAAGCCTTCCAAGTGCAGCTGAAATACCAGTAGTGTACCCACAAATTCAGCACGCTGTCTAATCGCATCCTCGTGTACACATCAAAATAACCGCCCTGCACTGAGACGCCCCGTGTCTTACTGGCTTTCTTGCTTTACCAGCTTTCACTGACGCTTGGTATCCTAGGGATTTTTGAAAATAAGGCACTAGGTTCCCTAAAAAGCAGAAGTGCTTTTGACTTTTTTACTCCTGGACTACTAGCTCATTTTGCACAACCCAAAGCAATCACTAGAGTGACGAGCTGCCTTTTGAGGCTTAATCTAACCCAAACTTGGGTACTGCCTGGCTCTGCACTATGAAATCGTGAAGTAAAAAGTAGAACAGTTTGATTAGAAATAAAATACTGGAAGAATACAGTAAGATTTTTTGCTATTGACTCTTCTTACAGCCAAATGTAATCAATTACTCATTAAGCACAATAAAATATAGGGCCTTTGCAGCTTGTAATTAGTCTTTTGGAGGAAGAAACAAAACAAGCCTGTTGCTGAAAAAAACTCTTCATTCTTTTGGTGCAAGGTTATTATCCCAAGTGAAGATCCACTTTGGTTCCCTGATTTATATGGGATGTACTAGATGAAAGAAAAGTTTAAAATTCAGACTTAGGAATAGGATATGAATTTAATGGGGAGTCAATGGCAACTTAGAAGCATGCTGGAGAGAGCTCAGATGTCAGGGGAAAGAGGAAAAGAGTCAAATATTACCAGTAATAGGCATGAAATAACTTTTTTGGCAGAGGACTGACAATCATCGCAATGTTCCCTGAGGGATGATTCACTGCTCTCATTTGCTTTGCACTGCTCAAAGTACACCCTGGAAAGCAACCTTTATTATAACTGTCTGTTCTAACAGTAAGTTAAAGTCCAAATTACTTATGGCTTTTTCGTCAATTTATATCCACAAGATTACATTTCAAGCACTATTTTACCTGGAAAATAAATATTGCTCCTGTCTCACTGCAGAAGCCTAAACTTCCGATGCACTGATTGGTGCGATGTTTGCTTCCCTGTAGTTAAGCGCACATTCCCCACTGATGGGAAACAGCCAGTCATTGTAACAATTCTCAACTTCTGCCTTTGATTACCACAAAACAGAACTGGCTAAAGGTCAGGGGGTTTATTCCAAGGCAAACTCCAAATTTCTAAAAAATAATATATTTCAGTTTGGGAAAAAAAAATCTTTTTAAATTTCCCATAGAAGGAAAAAGATCAATGTGAAAATGGGTAAAAATCTTTAGCTTACGGAGTGTCAAAATACCTGTCACACTTTCAAGCCAAATTCTGAACATCTCAAGTCAGTGTAGCTTCAGGTGTTCAGCTTCCTAGCTCCTTGTTCCCCAAACACTTCCAGCTGTTAAGTCTGAAAGCTCTCAGCACTCAATCAAATGCGTGAATTCTGAATACTGTCCATTTTTTGGCTGATATCTTTGAACTTGGGACAGACCATATGGTGAGACATCTCAAAGGACATTGACCTATCAGTTTCCTGTTTCCAGACAAGTTAATAAGTATGCCTGTTTAGAAACCATGAAAAAGCCTTGACTGGTGGCCACAGAGTCATTGATTGGTTTGCCTCAAGGCAACTTACAGGTAGAACCACCTAGAACTATGGGCACAGCACCACAGGAGGCAAGGTGAGCCAACCATACTTCCAAAGAAATCTCACGTTTCGTTAAAAAGTGCTAAAACAACTTAAAATATCCTGCTTTAAACATCTGCTCCCAGATAACTTGTCTCTTCACTCTGGTGCTTGGTGTGTCTTGTTATTCAAATGAGAATTCGTGATCTTTACTCAAAAACCACCCCTGATTCCCACATCCTCAATTACTGTTGCCGTTGCTACCACTCCCCTTGATAGTATCGTGTGTGGAAGAACGCCTCCTAGAACTTGACCTGATCATTCTAATTGTGCACTTTCTTTTTCTACAGTATCTATCTCTCACTTTTTAACCATAATGTGGACAGTACCAAGCAACCCCTTATATTTAATCTTTTTTACTGCAGCTACATATTTTCTGGTTACCATGACATTTTCATCGCCAAGAAATACATTGAAAAGGAAAATTTGCTAAGACTAACTGCCAGCAGCTCTAGCACTCATTTGAAATGAAAAACTCTCCAGTAAGATGCAAGTGCTGGGGCAGAGTAAAGACTGCAACATCAGATTTATATAATCTGGATGGGTGCCATAAACCCTACATGACAGAAGCAGACTTTCTCTCAACTCAAATGGATATTGAATTATTTATGCAAAGTAGAGCAGGTCTAAGAGCAGAGAATATGCGTGCTACTCAGCCTTATAATAATACACCAGAAATAATGAACTCCCTGTGATTGCGTAAGACTACAAATCTTCCGCATTGAAGGATGGTGCCATATCTTTACAGATGGTGGTAGCTCTTATCTTTGGCTTTTGATGAAAAACACAAGCAAGTCCTGGATTTATTCTATACCAGAAGATAAGTTCGGAATTCTCTTTGAACTGGGAACGGCACTATTAGAACCCATTCAAATCCCTTCCCATCAATACCTCCTGTTCTTTTTACCGGAATTGCAGCCTAACGTAGCTAATTACAGCCAAGTAAAAGATCAAACGAACGTTGCTATGAATGTATCAACGCATACTCAAACTGAATGCAGTATCACCATACCCATCCTTGTTCTTCCTATGTCACTTACTCGTGACCCTCATAGCACACAGTCTTCCCATGACATTCTAAGGCACCTACCAGGAGGTGCGTTCTTGTGTCAAGAATTCCTGCTTCTGGGCACAACTGCAATGTGCATAATACACAAGTAATAGCATTAATCATCTGGCCTTGCCCATCAAGAAATTAACTGAACAATTGTTCTAAGCGATTGACTCAACCTTTTTATCAACCAATATCCAGCATTTGCTTGGCTACTGAGGCTGATGATTTTGTTTGATGTCACCATGGTCAGAGTGAAATCACATGTGTAACAGTACTGATGGTAACTGACAGCCTCTTGTTTCAGGAGAAGGCCAGTATTAAAGTGATTAATTTCAATTTTTAATTTTGGTGCCACCCTCATATCTTAACAAAGAAAACATCCTTGAATAATAATAATAAATACATGAGATCACAACATTTTAAAGGTCTCAATTTTTATTAGGTGTCAGTATATCACCCAGAAAACTCCGATATGGAGTAAAGAACTGAGTCCAAATCCTTCATAGAAAAAAATAATGTTCTCACTCAAAGAAATCTCACGTTTCGTTAAAAAGTGCTAAAACAACTTAAAATATCCTGCTTTAAACATCTGCTCCCAGATAACTTGTCTCTTCACTCTGGTGCTTGGTGTGTCTTGTTATTCAAATGAGAATTCGTGATCTTTACTCAAAAACCACCCCTGATTCCCACATCCTCAATTACTGTTGCCGTTGCTACCACTCCCCTTGATAGTATCGTGTGTGGAAGAACGCCTCCTAGAACTTGACCTGATCATTCTAATTGTGCACTTTCTTTTTCTACAGTATCTATCTCTCACTTTTTAACCATAATGTGGACAGTACCAAGCAACCCCTTATATTTAATCTTTTTTACTGCAGCTACATATTTTCTGGTTACCATGACATTTTCATCGCCAAGAAATACATTGAAAAGGAAAATTTGCTAAGACTAACTGCCAGCAGCTCTAGCACTCATTTGAAATGAAAAACTCTCCAGTAAGATGCAAGTGCTGGGGCAGAGTAAAGACTGCAACATCAGATTTATATAATCTGGATGGGTGCCATAAACCCTACATGACAGAAGCAGACTTTCTCTCAACTCAAATGGATATTGAATTATTTATGCAAAGTAGAGCAGGTCTAAGAGCAGAGAATATGCGTGCTACTCAGCCTTATAATAATACACCAGAAATAATGAACTCCCTGTGATTGCGTAAGACTACAAATCTTCCGCATTGAAGGATGGTGCCATATCTTTACAGATGGTGGTAGCTCTTATCTTTGGCTTTTGATGAAAAACACAAGCAAGTCCTGGATTTATTCTATACCAGAAGATAAGTTCGGAATTCTCTTTGAACTGGGAACGGCACTATTAGAACCCATTCAAATCCCTTCCCATCAATACCTCCTGTTCTTTTTACCGGAATTGCAGCCTAACGTAGCTAATTACAGCCAAGTAAAAGATCAAACGAACGTTGCTATGAATGTATCAATGCATACTCAAACTGAATGCAGTATCACCATACCCATCCTTGTTCTTCCTATGTCACTTACTCGTGACCCTCATAGCACACAGTCTTCCCATGACATTCTAAGGCACCTACCAGGAGGTGCGTTCTTGTGTCAAGAATTCCTGCTTCTGGGCACAACTGCAATGTGCATAATACACAAGTAATAGCATTAATCATCTGGCCTTGCCCATCAAGAAATTAACTGAACAATTGTTCTAAGCGATTGACTCAACCTTTTTATCAACCAATATCCAGCATTTGCTTGGCTACTGAGGCTGATGATTTTGTTTGATGTCACCATGGTCAGAGTGAAATCACATGTGTAACAGTACTGATGGTAACTGACAGCCTCTTGTTTCAGGAGAAGGCCAGTATTAAAGTGATTAATTTCAATTTTTAATTTTGGTGCCACCCTCATATCTTAACAAAGAAAACATCCTTGAATAATAATAATAAATACATGAGATCACAACATTTTAAAGGTCTCAATTTTTATTAGGTGTCAGTATATCACCCAGAAAACTCAGATATGGAGTAAAGAACTGAGTCCAAATCCTTCATAGAAAAAAATAATGTTCTCACTAAACCAAAAAAGCAGTCCTGTGAGCTCTGGAGTAATTTCTTAAAGGAAATAAGCTTACATCACAGTATTAATCAGATTTTTGGACTCAATAATATAAACAATATGGTCTCATGGTAGTGAAATTAAGGTGATGCCTGAAATGATGGGCCAGATTAAGCAAGACTATGAACAATTCATTAAAATTAAGAATTCAATATTTACATAAAGAACCCAGAGAAACACAAGAAAGTTTTATGAAATGCAGCAGAACTAGCTTCATCGGTAACTTTCCCCTCCAAGCCTACCTTGAAAGCAACTGAATCATTAGTACACAATATTTGAACTTCTCAAAATTCAGTTAGCATTTCGCATATTCACAATATAATTATTACACTTTTTACAAGCTTCGGTCTCAGCTCATGCAGTCTGTACATAAGCAAAATGTTTTCTTTCTTATAAAAAAAAGCTCTGCTTATGCTGGGAATCCAATTCATAACAGCAACTAAAACCCAACATTGATTTAAATTGTTAGGGATGTCTGAAACAGGCTTTACAAATCTCAAAGTTGTTCAGAACAGCTGGAATAGGAACTAGATTTTAATCCTGAATTTTAACTTTCCACAGAGATCCTTCCACATCTTAGAACTGAGCCAAAATTTTAGTTGCAAATATCTCTGTAATTTCAGCTGTTAGAAATATGACTCCTGAATGCTTTAACATTTATGGCCCCATCTCTATTTATGAAAAGTTTCACCATTTGTAATTTAAAACTAAAGTCAGTATATGCAGCCTTTCCCCACTGTATTATGAAAACTATCACTATATTGTGGTGGTAGGATTTTATGAATTTTAGATGGTGTCTATATTACAGAATTTTGTGTTTAGTGTTTCTTCTTGTGGGCTTATTTCCATTTTTCTAATGGATCATCTGTTGATTATCTGTGCATAAATAGATGGTTGAAGCATTTTTTATAATCTAGAGAAAGAAATAATTCTGTATACTGAATTAGAATAGACAATTACAAATTGAAGGTCCGGATCTCTATTTTTTCAAGCTTTGAATTATGGCTTCCATTGTAGTAAGTATGCTTCTTTATATCTTTATTATTCATATTTAGTAAGTATGTTTCTTTATGTCTATCATTCATATTTAGTAATTCATTGTACCTGCAAAAATAAATTAAGGCCATACAAACAGCATAACTGACCTTGAAATGCATAAAACAGAAAACAGTTAGTTAAATGAACATAGGAGGTCATCTTACCTGCCAGGCCAAAGACGAAACAGGGTGTAAAAAGATGATAGATGAAGAGCCACATGGTTATCTTCTGTTCAGGGATTATCTCAAAAGGCATTGTGCCTTGCAACACCAACATTCAGACAGCTAAAAATACCTGATCAGAGAGAAAGAAAAAGGAGTAAGTGATATAAGGCTTTATCTCACATTTAACTTGCCATATTATCTAAACTGAATACTTAAGAGTTAATATAGGATAGAGGCTTTTGAATATTACCAAATTTTCTGGACCAAATTAATGATCTCTTTTATTCAGAGAGAACACTGTTTAAGAGTACTCAGATTTTCCAGTGATAGTAAGTAATATGACAAATGTTGATACTGAACATCCTCTTTTAGATGTATCTTTCCATATTAAAACTATGATTTGGGTTGGATATAGATCCTCTCTCTGAGAACACTTCAGATTACTAGAAACATTAAAATAATACATAGTTTGCAATAAAATAAGGAAAGTCAAGATTTTATCCTCCCTCATCTCAGTAAATACTACATTACAATTAACGATTTCAAAGCCTGTAGAAAGAAAATCAAAGTGAAACGTAACTACATTGATCTTTTTCAGGATTCATTTATTTTGTCTAGTATATAATTCCTTTTAAACTTTTAACATACAATTCGAGATCCTCTGGAAAGGCGCTATTAATTTTTATGAGTTTCCTTTTTAAATGTTGAATATAATCATTATTGCAATGTCATATTTGAAGTTTTCTCTTTTCCCTGTGGGAGAAACTCTGCTAAAGAAATATGGAGCTTCATTTGAATATTCTAAGATTTTAGGTATCATTTTTCAGAATACTTTACTTCTATAACATTTTTTACTTCTTTCAAACAAAATATTTTGCTAGCTTTTTGTTTCTGGCTGGTGGATGTTATCTATTTCTTTAGGGCAATGAATCATCATGCTTGCAGTATGCAATTTTCCATTTTGTTTAATGGATTTCTTGCCATGAATATATAAATGCATCCTTTACATCCATAACATCATGTCCATACTTCTTCTCTTGATGGGTTGTGCTGTTGCACTGGTTAAGTTATGACCTTCACACAGAGCTTGTTATTGTATCTCAGGCACATGCTGATGTTATCCGTTCCTCTCAGCATATTCATTTTGTTACTATTTCATTATAAAATATGCTTATACATACTTGAATACCCTTCAGTGACATGCATTCTAGGACATGTTTGTATGCTAAGATGGCATTATTTTTGCAGGATGTAGTCTTGAATGTAGCTTGATTGAGTCTTGATGTAGCTACCATTTTCCTGCTTCCTATCCCATGTACCAATGACTGATGGTGGCTTCTGCCTTTCACCAAGACTCTTTCTCTTTCCAGGTCAAAAAATTTACCAAATTGTTCTCTTTTTCCAAAATCCAAATCTGTTAGATCTTGTTTTGAAACTGCACTGTTTCCCACCTCCAACACCAAGAAATGGGCAGCTTTGAGTTTCAAAGCACATACCTGATTCCCTAAGTATGTTTGGGATACATGCTGATGTGATTAACAGAGAGCCTCTGGTGAGAGCTGCTGCCGGACAGGCCTGTATCACTGTACCTGTCTCATGGCTCTCTTTGAGGTGGCTAGGAACATTTCTTGGCCATCAGAACTTTACACTTGTCCCCTCCTCCTCAGAAAAATGCAAAGAAGATGTTTATTTGACCATGCCTCAAACAGTGAGCTTTCCTCAGAAGAGTTTCATGAGGTATTTTGTTAAACTCAGTGTAGGAAACTGGCAAGAAATATTGCAAGAGAATCTTTTGGCTCAGAATGATGGAACTGTTGTGCTCCACATTTTTCCTTTTTTTAGCAATTAAATCTTTAACAAAAAGGTCAAAGCTGTATTAGATGCCATGCCCCTAAAATTATGTCTGCTACATGAAAACACTATTCAGCAAAACACAGACGAGAGCTAAACAGAGATCCTCAGAACTGAGATTGATTTAGAAATATTGCTGGAAAAAGGCTCTTATGTTGGCAACAAATGCATATGCTTACTGTAGATGGATCCAAGGGGAAGAATTTACTAAACATCTTTACCCTCCCACTTCTGTTGGCACTAAAGTTTCTTCAGCCTCTGTCACACACAGGACATTCACAATTATTTCAGGCATCTACTTTAAATCACAGAATCACAGAATCCTAGTGGTTGGAAGGGACCTCCGAGATCATCTAGTCCAACCACAAAAAAACCCCCAACCAACCAACAAACCAACCAAACAAAAAATCCCCACACAACCACCACAAAAACAACAAACCCAAAACCACCCCCCACCAACTAAACCCCACACCCACAACCCCATATACTACACCCCACCACAAACCTATAATCTTGGGCACTAGGGCATGCCCTGAAGAGCCACGTCCACACGTTTCTTAAATACCTCCAGGGATGGTGACTCCACCACCTCCCTGGGCAGGCTGTTCCAGTGCCTGACCACTCTTTCAGTAAAGTAATTCTTCCTAATATCTAATCTGAATCTCCCCTGCTGCAGCTTCATACCGTTACCTCTGGTCCTGTCATTATTCCTTTGGGAGAAGGGGCCAGCCCCCGCCTCTCTACAACCTCCTTTCAGGTAGTTGTAGAGGGCAATGACCAAGGTATGAACTACTGCACCTATGTGATTTCTCTGAAAGACAGAGGTAGGTTAGATCAACAAATGACCTCGTATACTTTTCCACCAGACATACCCTGGCTATGAAGCTTCTTGTGTTATGACATTGCCTCACCTGGAACATTTATTTCCAAGTGACGTGAGTTAAATTGCATAGTTACACTGAAATAATGCACATAATTAAACAGCAATGAAACAGGAACTCTGCTGGGAACAACGGTAATTACTCAGTAACTCATGGTGATAATGACTGTGTTCAAATGTATTGATAGATGAAACTGTTAAGAGTAAACCTGTGTTCTGTCTCTGACATGACAGGCACCACTACAGATAGAAGATCCCTCCTTCATCTCTTTTGCAGAATTCAGGTTTGATTTTGGAAAGTTACCTTGTCCTCTAGCTCTCCAAAAATTCCTTTCTGTTGGCTCAGGAAAAAAATGGTTTGAACGCTCGTTCACATTACAGTAAATAAAAATTGTGTCAGTAAATTCTATAAATACCTCATTTTATTCAGATACAAAAATATCCACCCTGCCAGGATTAAAATCTTTTCCTTGCTCTCTCTTTTTTCGGCTGAGTGGGTTCTATATATATAGCACATCCATCCCTCCTGATTTATCTCAGCTTGTGGACGAGAAGTGAGGCTGTTTCACATTGCTCTGCTGAATCCTGGCAGAACTCCCTGCTATGTGATGAGACAGCACGCAGGTTATCATCTCTGTGTCTGAAGTGGCGTGGCTGTACTCGATGTTACCACCCAGCTGCCCAAGGATGAGCCCGGGCGTATTAGCTGCAGCACGACTCGCGCCGGAGGGAGCGCCGTGGGCTGCAGCGCTCACACCGCATTATCCACTGCCTCTTGTGCTTTACAGCTCACTACCTTTTTTCTTCACAGAGTGAAAAGGATATTGTTGCCTAAGTCAAAGTCATTCCTAAACAATAGAACAGTCATTAGTACAACTCACTTTTCTCCCCTGTAAAAGTACAGAGTGATTATACGGCTGGACATACTCCTTTTAGTCTGCACAGTGCACTACCCTTCTCTTCTCACAACAAAGCACCGTAATTTTAACAAATGAATAAGCCATTTTAAAAATACGTAATAAAATATGAAGGCATTTAACTGCAACTGTGCCAAGTTTAATTACTATATAATGCTCATTAACACATTTAGGTCCCTTTTGACTGTTTAGTTTCCCAAAAGGGCCGGTCACCACTACAGGACCTTTGCCTTGATAGACTCAAGAAAACTTCTGGTGAGCTGCCTGGAGTGCAATCCTCCCAAAGGAGGTGGGGGAAAACTGGGATATTGCCTGCTGAATAGAAAGCACTTTCAATTTTGAACAGAGGGACCTCCCAGAACCCTTCTGGAGGCTTGCAAACTCTCATGACGCTTCTTTAGGATGAAGGGTGTTCCCAGTACAGTACACAAGGGTAGACCTGCCTCTCTCTGTTACCCAATCATCAGGATGCTCTAATCTCTCAAAATGTGCTGTAGGAAAATGTCTATATTTTCATCAGTATTGCATGTGGCCTTCTTAAGATCAAAAACACACTTTGGTCTTCATGAAGGAGAAACAGACATTCGTTTCACAACTATGAAAATAGCCAGTGTTGTGCATCACTTCCCTACTTAATGCAAAGATATAGATGACATCACCTCTTTGTAAAGCTATAAAGCATTCATAATCTAGACACAAAAAGAAATTACAGACAGTAGGTAATGGAAGTCAGAAGAATGAGGATCATAAGATCACAAGCAGTGCAAATAGGCTACATAAACTACTAGATTTTACATCAAGAAGGGGTGGGAAAGGACAATGGAAAGCAAAGCCTCATTGAAACCCTCCCAATGAAATGTGGGGGTGAAGAGGAGAGAGCTCAGCATTACAGAGGGTGGGGGGATGTCGTGTGGGACATGTAAGTGGTCTGTGGGAGGATGAAGGCAATAAGCTAAACCAAAAGGGCAGTCAGAAGGAACAGCAGAGAGGGAAAGCGATGGAGATGGGGATGTGGGTAGATGATGGTGCACGAGGATTAGCAGTCACCGCTGTCAGTAATTCTCAACATTTACCATGGCAAGATCTTCCCTGAACCTCCCTTCCCAAGGCTTTCAGCATGGGAGCAGTGCAATTGCTGCATCAGCCCCCAGCATCCGCTCAGGGCTCCCTCTCAGGAACCTCAAATTCAAGACTCAGTGAATGGGCAGAGAAGAGGGTAAAGGGAAGTGTTTAGGAGCTCTGGCTTGGTACACTTAGCTAGGAGAGGTAAATCAAGATGCTTGTTACGATTCTCATTTCCTGGTATGATAATTATACACATTCAAGTTTCAGAATTGATAGAGATTCCATCCGGATTAAACTATAAATATATACAACAATCTAGAAGAAATCTCTGGTTCTCCACCCTTTTTCAAAACATGAATATATGTATAATTGCAATTATTCACCAGTAAATTAACAGCGGCAAGTTATAATCAAAGCCTTTTAGGACCCAAACAATACTTCAACCTAATCAGTGTTTTGTATTTGTTTTTACTTCAGGCTCTTTTAGCAAGCATCTAATTGCTTGTTATCTTGATTTTCTTAAAAGAGTTGGCATTTTTGCTATTATAACTAACTCCTTATAAATCTTATTAGTTGCTCAGTATTTAGAACTATGATAAACTTTTGAATTTTGCAAAAATAATGACATACATTGCATATTATTTATTGTATTACTGTTTTTTCTTTTCTACTATTTTGATCTTTGCAATTTAATTTTGTGATCAATCAACAAGTTTTGGCATTCTAGGTTAGGCTGTGCCATTAGACGGGAAACTAAATCTTATTCAAAAGTCTGAATATTTCTGAGACCATTATCTTAGGTACTATTATTTACTAGTCTCTGTTACCAGCAAGGTGATCACAGTCAAGTTCCTTACCACTGCACAGATTTATCTCATTACAGTGGTCTGGGATTACTGTAACTAAACTTTCAAGTCAGCCCTACTCTTATAGCACTGCTACAGAACATTTTTAATGACAGCTGGCTTACCTCTTAAGAGTCCAAAAGTGGCTTTAGTTTCCTTCACAAAGGCTTATAGAAATGCTTCCCTTCCTTTTGATCATCTTGGATTTCTGGAATTATACTCTTCGTTTTTGCCAGATTTGCTCAAGTGGAAATGCAAGTTCAATTCCACTGCCCCCAACACTGCCCACTGGCCCAAACAGTCTGACACCAACACTCATGCTGCTAGTATTTTCCACATCATCCTATTTAAAAAATATAGCTATTCCCTCCCATATTTCACATGAATGAAAGCCAGCCAAGAAGCCCATCAATTTGATGGCCCACAAAGAAGATACTCTATTTGAACAGCATTTACGCTTTCAAGGACAACGTTCAATAACATAACAAGTAACCACTAAGTCTCAGAAAAGAGCACTCTAATCCCTCCCTCCAATTACTCAAATTTTTTTTTCTACTGCTGAAAAGTGCTAAATAAAAAAATAAAACACCCCAGGATCAGTTCATTAATGTATTTAGACAGTGGACAATTCAACCAGCTCTGCACTTCTGCTTGATAAACATTGACTTGGAAACACAAAGAACCAATGTCTCAGAGGTGATGAGGACTCCAGGGTTGTTACAGGGCTTGACCTAAGTTACAACAGGAAACCTTAACTTTGGAGTGCAAAACAAAACTTTCATTCTTTTACAAATATTTATGAATTTAGTCTTTGTGCCTTCTTTTGCTAGGCTTAAAAGAACTAATGTCCTGGCACACCAATGATTTGCAACATTCTCTGGCTCAGAGTTACCCTTTTTCTCCCCTCCTTGTCCCCTTTTTTGAAAGCTGTGACTTCTCTCCAAGAATCAAGGATCAAGAAGACAACAAATTCCTTCTCTACACGTTTTGAGCCATGCCTTTTGCACTTGAAAGCAATAATGCCTATTCTACAAAGCAAGAAAACATAGTGCCTATAACAAGAAACAAAAACATCAAAGATATTTGCAGAAGATTGTTATAAGATAGAGAAGGTACCAGGGATCTGAATGGCAGCCTTACTATTACAAGATGTCTGTTTTCTGTGGCAATTTTCTAATGCACTGTTTTTTCAAGTACAATAACACGCTGGTAGTTAATCACACTGTGAATCTAACTCTCCTGCTTCCTTTATATTTACACATCAAAGAATTCAGACCCTGAGAATCAGTAACTTCTTCAGTCAGTTGCTCAGTAGGCACTTTCACTTTTTTGTTAGGCAATTAAGAAGCCCTATGGGACTTTTCTTTGCTTGCCTGCTATATCATCCTTCCCATTTTTCATTTTTTTCACTCTTTGTTTTGGCGTTCTGTTATTTTGCCCTCTCAGTTCAAGCAACTAATGAGATGTCTTATTTTTTTGTATTTGCATCCACAGACTCATTATGAATCAACACTAATTCTTTTCCCTACAAGGGTTTTACAGCGGTCACACATCTATCTCATCTTGCAGTTACTCAACAACTCTGTAACAAAGGGTCATTTAGTATTACTATTGTAAACATATTTTTTCAGGAAGTTTAGGCATCTTCTAACTTGTGGTAAGATTAGCAACTCGGCTTTACTATTAATTATGAATATGGTTTTGTTACTTTTCTTGAGTCACTGAGCTGCAAAAAGGTTTAGTTTTGAAATACCTTCAGATAATGAAGTGTTGCTTAGCGGTACTTAAACACTGTCTTTAATCATCACGTCAGAAGCAAAGGGTCAGGCAGCCAGTCCTCCAAGCCCCAATTCACATTTGCTCTATCAGCAATGGGCTGTTCTTTCTTCTAAGGTAATAAATAAGAAACAGATCACCTACTGCCACCGTAACTCACAGGCATTACTCACACTTTTCCGAAAGCATGCTGTAAGGGCTTTGCTGCTTAAAGATTTCCCGGTAAAAAAATTCAGTACACAAAAATCAATAAACCACTTGCCAAGCACCGAGCATCACACAGAACAGCACACTGCTCAGTTCCTCTACTTACAAGTAGCTTCCGTCTGGGTCTTAAAGCCTCATTACATCGACTTTGACTCCAAAATAAACAAATGCACACAAGGCTCTAAAAACACTGTGGAAAAAAATCAGCCATGAATACAAATAAACATCCATTATTATAACTGGGCATTCTTTCATATGACAAAGAAAGTTTTTTGATTACTTTGGCCAACAACCTTCAAGGGACAAACCCCATTAACTTCTCCAGTAAAATTAAGTGTGTAATTGCTGTTATCTTGTGGAGTCTCAATTTTGTTAAAGTTTATAAAAGAAAAGAACAGACTATTCAGAACATCATCTTGAAATTAAATCTTAAATACATCCATCTCTAAGAAAAAAAATTATTTGATGTTTAAGAAAAATGAAACAAGATTATATGAAGATCCTTATCACACTCTTGACATTTTCTATCTGATTTTCATGTTTTCTTGAACTTAGTAATATCTTGCTATTCATCAGTAAATGAAGGTATGGGAACGAAACGAGTATTCAATAAGTTCATAGCAGATGTATTTATATACATAAAACTTTAACAGTTTATCCATATAATCTGTAACTCAGGATACCCTATAACATACTTCCTATTGTACAGCCAAAGACAAGCTCAGTGGGAGAGTTCATCTTCAAACTGCATGTTTCCTAGCAACTCTCTCTAAATCAGAGTGGCTTTTTTTTAATTTACATCAATCACTTGGAACTGTTGAGAATGCTTAAAAACATCTCTTTCATCCTGTGAATAAACAGTTCGAATCAGACTAGCAGCTGCAAAAAGGAGAAAAAAGGAAAATCAATTCAATGTTTACTAGAAATTGCTGGTGGATTTTGGAATAATACGTTACTTGTGCCTTTTGGTTTTAAGCTTACACATTTCAGAATAGCTGTTGGTGAGATCCATGGGCATTTTTTCCAGTTTTGAGCTGCCATCCACCATTTCAAAGATCCTCTGTGCTTTAAAGACTACTTTTCAAGGATACTTACTCATGAGGGAGACTTATTTGTATTCTGAAGATTTTAAAAGATAAATGATGGTTACTATTGGTTTAATTACCTACAACTAAAGCATTGTTTCTGTAGCCTTCAGATTTTTTCTGAAAAAAAAACAAAGCCCTACACCTTTTTTTGAAAGCTTAGTTTATTGCCTGCTGATTATCAGTCATATGTTTTTTATTATACGTTTCATGCACGTATTCTCTATAAACCCCAGTATAGCCTCAGAGGCACATAGCATCTACAGAAACCTCTCTTCGTGCTTAGTCAGCAAGGGGGGATGCATGGATGCGTACCATCCGAAAAGCCTTTGGATGAATCTCAGAGTCAGAACTGCTACACCTGAGAGACACCAGAAATCACATCTTCCCATGCTAATTAGAAACAATAGTGATGTCATGATTGCATTTAGGTTAAATAAAGGTGGACTGGGGAGAACAAAGGTGGCAAAATGGATTGGTAAGAGGACAAGAGTGCCCAGTTGCATATCAGCAGTGGGTAGTCAGTACATTTGTTTGGTGGGATCACCAAAGTGTGTCCTGTTTTCTTAATAAATTTCACCTCTGACTAATTTCCTGGGCGAGGGGCTCCCTATTCTGTGTGAATGCATATGTATGGAGGTATAAGTGCCATGACTGTGGTGGGACCATGAACCCACGGGCCCCAGGTGCTCACAGTGGCAACAACTGGAGAGACTGGAGTGTGTGAGGAGTCTGAGAGGTGTAACTGGACAAGGGGCCACAGGTCACAGAGGCCCCTGTATTCAGGGTGCCAGCAACTGTGGAAACTGGAATAGATACATATGGTGTGGGTGCCAGCATAGGTATTCAAAAATGATGTGCAAGATTGGCTCCACAAATGCCTGAGTGTTTTATCTTTGCAATGCAATACATCTGAAAATGCCAGTGTTTTATCTTTGAAAAACAATAATGTTTATTTGTATAGAAATTAGTTTAAAGAATGAGTATTATATTTTAGAAAGTATGACTAATCAGTTTAATGACTGAATTCAAAAAACCATTTAAGATCACTTCTAAACAATTAATAGGTCTATAAATAAAGAGCACACTTGTTTTTTTTATATATCTATATCATTCTGCTTTGCTTTTTATTTTTAAATATCAGGAAGAAAAAAGTTAAATGAAAAACCAAACAGGCATATGAGAGTCAAAGGCCTGATCTACTAACGTGTATGCAAATATTTAAGTATAGGATGAACACATACAGCAAAATCACAGGAGGCACTCAGCAGTTTGATATATAGATAAATATATTTTAGGCAAGTCAGCCACAAAAAAAAAAAGACATTTGTCTTGAGTTATCAAAGTTGCATTAGTAAGTAATTCCATTCCAATAAACTAATTTCAAATAATTACAAATGTTTTAGCTGGTAACTACTCTGTTGAATGTAACATATGAGTGTATTCTTTCACAGATGCTATTTCAGTATGGCGATACGCCAAGAAATCAAAATAACCTTCTCATTTAGAAGGTGTTGATTGCAAAGTAATGCCATAACATCTTGCAGCAATTCCACATTCTTCCAAGCAATAAAACGAGATCCCTACAGACTCCATTAAACAACTGCCTACAGCTCCTGCACAGCTTTTCTGTATTTACAGCACTCCTGATTCGGACCTGGAAGCGTTCACACCAAAGAACACGTGGTCTGCAACACAGGGGCTTTCCCTGTTTAGGAGCTCCTGACAAAACAGGTATAATGCAAACTGCAGCAAAGTACATATCTGAAAGAGACAGTCCTTTCAGAACACGCATCCTACCCGTTTTGACTAAATTTCTACTCTGAAAGTATGAGTAGTACGTAGCAGTGTTGGGGTTCATGTGCTTACTATTCCCGTTTTTCAGCACTCAAGAGAGTTCAAATGTCACAACACCCATTGTCTTTGCTCACTAAAACTTGAACAGACTCTTGTGAAAATGTACTGAAACTTTATTATTTCCCACTATTATGTCCTAAATTTTTAATGCTTTTGCCAAAGAGTAATACTTCCTAATTCTTGATGCCCAACTTTTGTGTAAAATAATAGAATTATTATTATTATATTTAATTTTTCAATTAATTTAGGTTTATTTGGGCGTTATATATGACGTAAATTACTCAACAAACAAGATTACTCATTTAAATTGCAATTTTAAGTACTCACACAATATTAACTGTTCTGATTTTTCATTGCCTGGTCCCACAATTGAAGGGCAATACACTCATTACGTACGGAAAGAGAAAGCCCATCTTCACATGCAGGCATTGTTCTACTCAGTAAAAGCCAAGGAATCAGTATATGTTCTGATATCTCAGGTGATATGTTAGTGCATCTACAAATTAGGAATATCCACACATTAACGTCTTTAAAGGAAAGCAATTACACATGCTTTAATCCATTAACTTTTACACATACTTTCTGCCATGCTTGCCTTCATCCTTCTTCCCTGACGTTTTCCCCAAAGTGCTCAACTTTTCTTAATTGCCTCAAATATTCAATTGAACTAATTTAATTGGAGAGGCATGTAAGGTACCTTCCACATTCAATTTATCTGGAAAACAAATTGATAACATTACCTCCCTGATGTATAGCTGAAATGACAGACACAGAAGAACAGACAAAATGTTACTCACAGTAACCAATAACAGAAATTGAAATAGCATCATTATCTTCACTGGCATCTCTGTGCTTTTATACTGATGGAGATACAATGAGAACAGAGTCCAGCATGCATTATTAGTACATTTTAAAAGGCAATGTGAAAGATATTGCTATATATAACTACCAAAACCTGCTGTATAGGACATTCTTTGGTCTGCTAATGCATCTGTCAAATGAATCATTATGGCAACAGAAATTTGGTCATTTGTTTTTTCTATTTCCCAAAATATTACAATAAAAAAAAAAATCCATGTAAAACATTTGCACTGTAATTATCTTCTTAGATACTAATTATCTTCTGAAACATTCTGAGAATCTTGGACATCTCCTTATTTTGATGAGAAAACTTTCTTATTCTCATTACAGTATCAACAACGTGAAGAAACCTAATGGGGGCAATGCCTGCAAAATATTTGTTATAAGTAATTAAACCCACCAGGGATTTTGCAATGCAAGTTTATTTATCACCTTTTTCTTCTCATTAACATAGAACAGCTCTAGATCACAGCAAAGATAACATCTGTGCTGATGGTATAACCAAAAATTCCTTTTCCAGGATATTTAGATTTGACAATAAGGTAGTATTATGTTAACTGAGAGATAGCATCTTACATTACTGTTTGATTCAGTGGCTTATTTTAATGCTGCAATCTGACTTTTCTTTTGTAGTAATTACAGAAATGCACTGGCAATTTTGAAGAGCTAATATTTCAATATTTGTGAGCTGTCACAGGATCTAAAGACCAAACTTTTCCAGATCATTCTTTGGACTCTTAAGCAGAAACAAGATGATAGAGAGAGACAGGAGCATACAGTCCTTTGTCAGTATGGCACATGGGGACTGAAGGATTTAAATAGAAGCACAATGGAGCAAAGGAAATAATATGATGGTTTAGGACCTCAGGACCAGGAATTCAGGAATAATTTCTGTGTGATCATTTTGACATGTGCATTTCAAAGCTGTTGCTTTTCAATTTTAACTCTGGCTTTACACTTTCCTAAGAGTAGAAATAGAACTAAGATCAGATACTGGGACATAAAAGATGTTGAAAGCTAAATGTTTGAGAGGGAACTTGTGTTAGGTTTTCTATGGGAATAGTGTTATGTGATTTTCATGAAAAGATGAGCTTCAGAAGACATGCAGCAACCTTCACTCCGGGAGGCACCAGCTCCCCTCACAGAGCGCGTACCAAAGACAGCTTTAAGACCTACCCTAACAATGAAGCCGCCTTCCTGCTTTTGCCTGCATTATAGCACTTCAGTGCCAATTTGCTTGGTATGAGCAGACTACTCAGTCATTTATAAGCTGAACTCTATGGACATTTATCACAGAGGGAAAAGAGCAAATGACAGCCCACCAACCAGCAATATAGCGATAAATAATGTACCTTAATATACCTCTTTGCTGTACATGAGAATTGAATAAATGTTACATTTCTCCTGTTTGATGTGGCAAACCCTGTTTTGCCTGTAACTACAGTAACATGGCTAAGGATGGATTTATTGATACAGACAAAAAGAAAAACTCTCTTCATCTATGCTATCGTACCTGACACTTGAGATTACAGTTGAGCAGATTATTTAAGGCACACTGCAATACTCTTCCAGTAAATTATGTGGAGAATACACTTCATACTTGCCTACGTGTCTCTGCAGAAGAAAAGTGATTAGACTGAGGAGAAAGAACGGAGTAAGCAGATTTTCTTTCCTTCACTAACCCCTGTCTTGATATGTGCTTTGAGCTATATAGTTTGAAGAAACCAGTAACTAGTGTACAAGATTGCTACTCACAAAATAATATAGTGCTATGTCTATAACCTATAATGTGTCAGATGATTTCATTAGCTGTTCATACTTTTTTACCACTATTACTCATGGCACATCTAAAGATTATTTGTTCTAACATATGATTAGTGTTTTTAATAAAAATGCTTGCATTTAGCAATTTGCTTTTATCCTGAAAACAATGTCAAACTAACATGGAAATAAAAAATATTTGAATTAAATTGAGAGAAACAGTCAGGTGATAGTTTTAAGTGACCAATATCAAGATGTCTGGGTTTCTATTATGTTTGAAATAAACGTGACTCACGTCTCATAACTTGATTTAAAACATTTTGCTAAAATTAAATGTAAAAAACCTAGCATTCTACAGTTATTAATACTACACCAAGAGAAAAGCAATATATTTGTAAATCAAAGCTACATAAACAAGCTAGTGTCAAAATGAGACTTAAAATACCAAATCAGTTAAGTCTTCACCCTGGCATCCTGTTATCAAGTAAGTAATTCTTTTAAATGCTAAGAAGGTTTATCTGAAAGTTACAATCTGCTGCTGTTAAACAATTCAATGAATTGACAAAAATCTGTATATATTTTGAAGACATTTTGAACACCTTTCTATTCAAAACTGAATCTTTATCCTGAAGATGGTTCTAAGGGGTTTTTTTAGTGCTTACACCACCAAGTTGTTACTGATTTTGCAGATTTCAATTCACTTTCCATTTTTGATGTGTTATATAACCCTCTGTGCTTCCCAACAGACATAGGATAGATCTTAAAAAAAAAACACACAGGTGGAAGAAGTCTGAGAGCATTTGTTAGCCTTTTACAGCAGGCATTGTAACAGTTTCCTTCAATTCAGGAAGACACTTTAAAGATCATCTTTGCAAGACTATATTTTAAGGGTCGCTTTGATGTAGGAAACTTCCTTTCTGATGTCTTCCCTTTCAGAGCTTTATTGATGTTTGTGCTACCAGGGAGGCACACAACTGCATGATACAACCAAAGCTCAGAAGTCTCGTGCATTTCCCACCTAATAATGCCAAAGGAAGGACATGGTAAAGGAAAATGCATATCACAGGAAATTTTTGACCTATTCAGCTTGATAATATCTGCTATTTGAAAGTAAATGTAAAATCACTCCTGTTATACTTGCCGATGAAAAAAAGTCTAGTTAAAAAGAACCACATTTAACAATAAGAACAAAGCGTCCACAGTGTTCTTCAATGCTTAGAAAAAACATGGCATTCAGTGCAGAAAGGAATAAATTATGGAGGTCATAAACCAGAATGAGTGCACTCTGGACAGCAGTAACTCTGAAAAGCATCTCAGGGATACAGTGGACAAGTAATTTAACTGGGGTTTCCAGGACAATGCTGTGGCTAAAAGAACTGCATGACCCTTAGGGATTAAATGACTAAGTAGTACAGTTGTCATATGAATTTGCTCATTAGAAATAAGCAAATTTCCTTGGAACTAGCATGACTCATATAGAAACAGTGTAAATAATTATGATGCTGGATGATATTTATTAAAAGAGACTAAAACAAAAAAGTGTGGAGAGATGTAAAATATACATATATCTACAAAAAGAGTGGAGAGAATGTGTTATGGCAAGAATTTTCCTTGTTCAAGCTGCCTGGCATACCAAGGAGACAACCGAGGAATAGAATATCTTGGCCACAGGACATAAGTATGGGCTGAAAATACTGTAGACAAAAAGGTTCTTTAATTTATTAGAAAAGGGCATAATAAAAACAAAAATCCAGAAAATTATTCTGGAATGATTTAGACAGGATGTATGGTGAAATTTCAGCAAAGAATACAGTGACATTCCCAGTTGTTGAGGTCTTTCATAACTATTAAATACTTTCTTGCAAAGCATAAAGTACTGGACTAAGCAGTGAGGCAGCTGGCTGAACTTTCTGACCTACCTCCGAGCTCTCTGTCTTCTAAGAACTGGAGCTGCAGAAGGAAGGCATATAATGATGCTTTGGCACAGGGTTTCCGCAGAGTGGGATCCTGTGTTTTCAGACTGGCAACCTGTTCCCAAAGCTGGCACCTCCAGTTCTGCTCTATTTTATAGCGCCTACTTTTAGAGCTTGCACGAAAAGGCCACTGTTAGACCACAAATTAAATTGCTAGGCTCCACTCAGGTTGAGAATAGATAATTTTTTAGCAAGCAGCAATTTCTTGCTTATAACAAGCAAAAAGCCTCCAACTTCCTTCATATTTGAGTACTACAAACGGCTGTGGAAACTGCAAACAAAGCTGTAACCAAGAGATCAAAAATGCAGAAAGAACTGATTGTAAAAAAAACCTCTTTATAACAGCTACATCAATAACAAAAGGACTTGAGATGATACAGTGTTATGAATTATCTTGAAAGATGTTCAATTCACAGAGAAATAAACTACCTGCAGGAAAAAAGATCTTTATAACCAGCAGCCACTCAGCATTCCATCAGCAGCAAGATTAAAAATAAACCTCAGTGTATTATGGCTAGCTGTCACTGCTTCTCTCTTAAAAACCAAGCTCCATGGTAAAGTTTAAGTTTATGCAATAAACCATATGTCAAAGTGTTTATTTTGAGAAATTTTCATCTTGATACTTCAAATTCTAAAGGCGAAATTTTTCAAGACTGGCTTTTAGATCTATTATAAAAATTATAAATTTTAAATTTTATTTTGGGCTCTCCCTCCTGTCCTTTTTTTAAGTATTTTACCCATTCTTGCCAATGCATTTAGCACTGACATTTCAAACCCCATTGCTCTAGATGAAACATTGCTCACTCTTGGACCTTCTACACTTCCACTGATTCCACAAACACAACTCACTTCTTACTTCTCTTTTTTTTAAAATTATTATTATTTTTGGCCATTTTTGCCTATATTCAAGCACATTCAGATGCATACACGCACACTTATTCCATTTATTGTCTGAATCTGTCTAGCACCAGGAACCCATAGCATCAAGAACCAGCCTTGTTATACCTTTGTTTACTAAACAAAAGGTTCCTCTTATAGCACTTCACTATTCCTTATAGGTATTAACTGGCTCGTCATAAGTCAAGTACTCTATGGTAATATTTTAAAATATCATCAAATATTTTAAAATCTGCCTGAAAGCCATCTGCAGACTTTTCCTCAATCTTATACAGTATTGCATAGTTTATTACAATTGAACATCAGAGGAGGCATATTCAGATATAGGACTAAGACAGTGATCATCTCCAAAACTCCCCGTGTCTTTTTTAAAGCCATTAATCTTATAGAGAAGATAAACTAATCCACAGAAATTACTGAATTGTACAGATATCTGCCGGGGGGGAGGAAGAACTGAAAAACCCAGGAACCACTAGTCTAAATATCTTTACATTCTGCTCCGCAATGTAGCTATTCAGTATTAAGGAAGAAACAGTTCATTCCTTTAACCTGTTTTTAAAAATCCTGTGGCATGATTTTGGTTCTGTGAAATGCAGTTAATGAACTGTGCACAATGATTTTCTGTTAGACCTTGGCCTTCCCTATTATTTAATTGGCAATTAGTTCAACATACCACATTGCATGCACTGCTGATGTTACCAGGTTACCAGGACAGAAAGTACTTTTGCTGAAAGGAGTAAAAGCAAAGGAAAAGGTTATATGAAATTCCATCACTGGAAAGGGTGTTTGAAAACCCATCACCACCAGCACTTGGCAAAGACTAAAGAAGGCTAGCAGATTGTGAAAACAGTCTCAATAGGGAGTATCCTGCCAGTGTGATGCTGCATAAAAAGAACAGAATAAAAAAGCTTAAAAAAATGACCACAACATTCTTCAGATTTCTTGGCTGTAATCAACTTATAAATCTTACAGCTTTTATTTTTATTAATTCTCCCTCCTTTTAATGAAAACTGAAATACAACATAACCACTTACATTTGCAATGTTTCTGGCTGCAATATAACAAGTAGAGGATAAGGAAAGAAATGACCAATAAGTTGGCTGCTGCTGCTTTTTCTGCATCAATAAGACCATTATGGCTTCAGATTGTAACCTGAGTGCTCAGACAAGTCAGCCTAAGTGAACCTCATATTTTTAAAGTGTCTTGAGAAGCCACTTGATTTACCACTGTGTTACTACATCTTTTGTATAAGGTTATACAACTTGAAATTTGAAGCAATGAAGCACTGAACTAGGACTACATTTAGCTGTACAATTTTCTTTTTGCTTTGAAATAATTTTTCAAGAAGGTTTTGTGGGGTAAGAAATGTCATTTCAGGAGTTAAAAAGAGAGCACAGCTGATTTTAAGCACTATATGGACTCTTTTTTTTTTTCCAGGTAGAGAATTAAAGGCAACAATCTGTCCTTATGTCTTGAAGCAGATAAAGAGTCAGTGATGGATATAACTATTGTGCATCTCTGCTGTGATGCAGCTGCTGCTTTTGTGTCACTAATGGATTCCTTTGTGGGCAGAAAAGGAATCTTCAGTCCTTTTTCAACAGGTGACAGGCAAAAATAAATTGCAAATCCTTGAATTGGCCTAACAGGGAGCCAATTACCATTTCAGCTGACCAGCATCACTTGAAAAGAAAAGCAAGGAAGAAGAAACATGACAGAAGATGACAGAAAGATGACAGAAAACAAACAAAATTGGATGAAAAGGAAAAGTGGATTCAATACTGAAAATAAGAGAAGCCTCAAAATAAAATTAAGAAAGCCTCCTGGTAGTTGTGCTGTTTTCCTTTCTTTTCTTTTGCATTTAATGAGAGTAAATGCAAAGACCAGGCCCCTGCGGACTTGGTCTATGGATCTTTTCTGGTATCTTAACAAAACACACTTTGCCCCTGGCAAGTTATTCCAGTTCATTATTTCAGTGATTTGGGTTTTAATGGAGTGCTGCATCTTATTCACCAGTAAGTATTGGCATGAACTTGGGAGGCAGCACGGGCAGAAGAGGGGAGGGGACAGAGGGAAGGTTTACTGATCCCTCCAATTATAAAGCCCTGCACAACTTGCCCAGAGGAGGGAAGGGTACTGGCCTCAGGGACAAGAGTGCAAAGAAAAAAGGGATAAACATGGTGATTTGGCTTAATAATATGCTGCCTACTATATCAAACTGGATTAGATACAGTTCATTTCCTGCAAAGGTTTCCCAAGCTTTTCTTTACACAGCCTTGTGCCAAATGAGAGAGTTGCTTCCTGCTATCCCACAAACGTGGGTTTAGTAGAAGGATACAGCTTTAGTACAAAGCTGACTTTGGCACGGTCCTGACGGTGAGCCTTAGCACGTGGCACCTCCTACTCTGGAGCTTGCTCATAGACTGTCCCCCTGTACCTCAGCTGGGTGAACAACGATGGGCAGATGACAAAGATCTCTCCCACGGATAGAATTTTACCACCTGTAACAGTTTAGAGCAAAACAACTTATAGACTCTATAATGAGTAGCAGTCCTACCACAATATCTACATATTTCTTTCCTTCAGAGTTTGCAGAAAACATGCCAGTACATATGGTGTTGCTGGTTTTGTAATTCACAGCAGAAGGCGTTTGATTTGATTTGATCTATATGTAAAAATGCAGTGGAGAAAAACATAATTGAAAATCACCAATTTTCAGTCAGCTATTTATCTTCTTCTTGGAATGAGTATAAAATCTGAGTCCTTTGGGGAAGGGAATGAATGGTGCCACTGGAGGCCAACCTGCACAAGGGTAGGATGATAGACAGCTCAGACAACATATTTATTGACTACTTCCTGTTCTTCAACTTGCACCACAACGAGTATTCTGCCTTTGCAGCTGACAGTAAATAATAGCAGATTTGGGCATTCATAACACAAAATACCTTCTATTAGGAAAGACTGGCTTGTATTACCCAGATTATGCAGAAGTAGAACCTCAGGCAACCTTCAACATTGGCAGCTCCCGACATGTTGGTATACTGCTTCCCACCACACAGAAAACTATCAGCTTTTTCAAAATATTCCACTAGAAATAAAATAAACCGCTCCTTACCAGCTTCTCCTAAAACTTAATTTCATGTAAAAAAAGAAGATTACGTCAGTATTCCTATTCTTTAGCACAGCTGGAATTCACTTATTGTCGCAAAATGGGGGAAATAACAGAATCTGAAGGTGTGCTTCTGTCTGCCCTTGAGAACTGTTAAACAGAAAATTATTAGAAGTAAACGACAAGAGTTTGTACTGAAGCAGCTCATAAAAAACATAAATGATTAAAGCAGGCACACCCCAATTCCAAGAGCTCATGAGACCTCCTGCCAGAAGAACAAGCCACCAAAAAAAGACAGGAGACATAGAAAAGATCAGATTGTTAACAGACTTCTGCCTGCCAGGTACCATCAAAATGCTTCTCTTACGTGTACTTTCCATGAGGTCCTGGCAATTCCTCCTCCCCTCACCATGACAGCTACAGGTAACGTAAAGCCCCAATCTCCTGTACCATGTGCATGGTGGACATGCTGAGGTTCTTGGTCAAATTTCTTTCTCTCTGTTTCACACCTGTTGTCAGCCCACAGCAAATGCTGACCTGTTACAGCAGCCTCTGGCTAGAATGTATGTCAAAATCAAACTAAGCTGTGCAAAAATACCATCTTTTTTTTAGACCAGTTTCCTAAGGAAAGGAGCTGCAAGCAATCAGTCTGCTTGTATGTGTGTCTCTGTCTCTCTGAGAATTTCCTCCTCCTCAGTAACCTACACCTTCACTAAAGGTATTTCAACCAAATCTGGTAATTCAACCAAAGTTGACAGAAGTCTGGAGGACATAAGTTACCTAAAAGTGTCATGGAAAAATGTACTTTTCCGTGACAGGTGTGCCTAAGGGAATGGCAGGAATGGCGTACAGTCACAGTAAGAAAGAACGTGCATAAGACTGGTCACTCAGGGACATCTTAGCCATGGGAACAGCTTGTTGGGGGCTGGCAGTTCACCATGGATCAGATAATGCAAACACTACGTTTCATAAATTCTGCCACTCACAGAACTCCTGGTTTTCTAATCTCTATTTTACTTCACAGGATAATGAATCTGACAATGAAATATTGTCCATGCTACTGTACTGGACCCTGTCCCCCCGCTAGGTTCATACCTGTGCACTAAAAAACCTTAAAACCATGCAACCAACCAGCACTCTGGGACAAATTTCATAGTTAAGAACTACCGGACGTAACAGACCTCTCCAAAATTAAGATTATAGATGTTTTCTGCTTAGTCTGATGAGACAGTTAGGTGAAGAACTCTAATTCCAGAAAATCTAAGCAGAGATATAAGAAATTGTTTTGAATTTACGTCACACACACAGACACAAAAATTATCATTGATATAAATTACATATGTACAGTTTTTTACCTGCATTAATAAATTAACTTTTATTTAAATCCTAATTAATGATGTAGATGTAGAACAACATTGATGACATAGGTTTTCAGCAGAAAATTGTTTCTCTCCAAAGAATTTAATGATCATCTAAACAAAATTACATTTCTTCCACCATTGTAAATATTCAATGAGAACCTGTGTCACATAAGAGGAATATTAAAGATTTTAAAAATGTTACTTTCATTGCATTTTATATATATTTTGAAGAAGAAACAAATTATTATACTGCATGAAAGTCTATGAGGAACTAAGTCTAGCATAACTAACCAATAACAAAGTTTCTAGCTAAAAATAAATAATGTAATATAAAAACTGGAGATGGTTTACAAGCATTAATTATGTTCTTATCATATGGCTGCAGGTTGCTTGGAAAGAAGTCAACCATCTATTATGGTTATAAATGAAGTCTATACGGAATATTTGGTATTCTAAAATTCACCTGATTTCAGTTATAATGTTAAGATGCAAGATTTTGTTTTATCGACATATCTTAAAGTTCAAAAAAGTGCATTAATATCAACGAAAACTAGAACTATACACACTCTTAAACCTCAAAACTGATTTGACTGCTAAAGTTTACATTTACAAAATACTTATCGAGGACTCAACTGACCTCATGAAAGGCATTGGTAAATGACTGCTGTGCCAAATTTTGCCATCAAAAAGCCTCGGGCGAATTGCTCAGAGACACACAGAGTCAGTCCGATTCCTGCCACACTAAAAATCAATGCTTATCACAGAGAGCAGGAATGCCCCTTATAAAAGTAACTTTTGTTGTTCTTAACCTGCATCTCTATATTTTGTACACATATTTGAACACAGTTCACAGGGTTCATAGCCCACTTATGAGAAAAGGCTGTGAGAAGCTTCTTCCCCTGAGGCCTCCACTGCTCCTTGGGTTGGAGGCTATGTTGGGCTCTTGCCAAAGCAATGCTGCAGGCACCCTTGCCCAGCCCTGACCTTGCCTCGCTGACTTGACCTTGGATTTGCCTCATCACTGCTAATCTGTCTGGCAATCTGGACTCTTACCCAACTTCTGGTCTCCATCACTGGACCTCCTCTGCTATTCTTCAGCTCTAGGCAGAGAGGTATATGTCTACGTACATGTACATCTGAGCATGGGTATAGTTTAAGTGACAAAGAAACAAAAGGATTTGTATGTTTGTGTGTGTGTGTGTGTGAGAGAGGTGAGTGGGGAAGGTTGTTACAGCAGGCTGTGTGTGTGTAAACACTCACACTTCATGTGTGAGTGTCCAAGCTGGGGAAGTGATCAGAACAAAGCAGGGTAGTGGTGGTCTTGTTGAGGACACGGCCCCTGCCTTGGCTCCGTGAGTGGGAAAGGTTGTTACAGCAGGCTGTGTGTGTGTAAACACTCACACTTCATGTGTGAGTGTCCAAGCTGGGGAAGTGATCAGAACAAAGCAGGGTAGTGGTGGTCTTGTTGAGGACACGGCCCCTGCCTTGGCTCCTGGTGTGCCTTCCCCTGCCAAGCAGCCCACACTTGCAGGCTCTGAGAAATTGCACGATCTCCTTCTGAAGGCAAACAAAGAGCTGAGCTTGTTCGCAAGGGGAAAAAGACTCAGAATATGTGCTTTTTATGGACCATAAAAATTTGCATCCATTTTGCAAATGGAAAGCCATTCTGAATTTACTGCATCCAACAGTTCAGTACATTTAAGTGAAGATGGTGTTTTCCGAATACAAGTGGCTAACTTTCATTCTGTGCATGTCTTCAGGAAATAAAATAAAATGAAGAGTTTAAAACTTTGTGGTGCTCTGTGTGAGCATCCAGCTAGAGGATCATTATGGGCATTGTCAGCCAAACTTCAAGTTCCATTTGCAGAGCCAGAGAAGATCTCCAGGACGATAGCTGAGGTATTATCCATGCTTTTGTAGTCTGGTGGCAAGCTTCCTACGTCATGAAAGCAGCTGGGGGCTGCTCAGTTCCAAATGCCCCAATGCCAAGCTTGTTTGTCCCAGTTTCAGTAAGTTACAGCAAAATAAAGCCAACGCACACACTTTATTTCCTAGCTTTCTGCAATGGATTCATCTTTAATTGCATGTGTTGACCTACCAACCATTTACAAGGGACGATGATTTTCATTACCAAGGTAGCTGTTCAAAAGTTAATTTTAGATATCCATTTTAGATATCCATAATTTTAGGTATCCATTACTTGACGTTATCTACTGCTAGTGTATAAGACATTCTACAATACCTACTCTTAAACTACCTGTAAAAGTATCTATTTAATAAAAGAGACAAAAGTATATACAGTAAAACAGATGCACAAAAAAAATTGGTGTTTTGCTTATTTAATGCCAATCTTGCTTGTGAAAATTCCATCATTGTATTTGGCAATGAAAGAGTTAAAATTTTCTATCTTTACTCATACTAACATGCAGAACTATTCTCCTTTTACAAGCTTAAGAAAATTAAGGGAAAACAATGATAGTGAGAAAAGTCTATCCTCTTTTAGATGATGTTCTACCTATACTTAATTGTCGTTATTCTGTACACACTGATAGAAAGCATTCCACTATCTAGCAACTCATCTTCTATTTTCTATACTTGGAAGAATTAGAATAATACTTGTACTTAATAAACAAATAATTTTAAAATGCTTATAAATATGTGTAGTACTTAGTTCAAGAAAAAATATGCATCTACAGTGACATTCATTCAGGTGCAGATGATTCATTTAGTGATCCTGCCTCATCTTTCTTCCAAAGCTAAAATATTCTATGTAGCTTAGGCCAAGCAAAAATCTTCAAAGATCTCTATTCTGTATTTTTTTCCAACATGTTATGTCACTCAAAAAATCCTGCTATAGTCCCTGTCTTTTCAGGGATAACTAAAAATTCAGCAGCCATGGTTCCGTATCTCAAGGTTCTTTGTATTGTATAGATCATGAATGACGTATACATCATTCTATGTATCATCATCAACATTATGTCCCGTCTTTGACACCAAATCAGACTGGTTAAACCTGAAGACCTGGCCAACTACTTTACTAAGAAAGTAACCACATTAACATGAACTTTCATTTAGTGGTAAGGTAATAAAAACTAGAAAGTTATTTCTGTATAGATAATTGGTAGAAGGCCTTTTAGTCCCCTCTTGAGGCTCTAATTTTGTCTTGTCATTCAGTTTGTAGTAAAGGATTTCCCCTACATGCTTCCTTTTAAACATCTCAGTAGAGCAACTGCTTAGTTTGCAAAAGCACAATTAAAAGGTCAGTCTCTACAATTTAAAATAAAATGCTATCACGAGATTAAATCAGAACTCTATTCATTTCATGAAGTGTACAAGGTCACGTAATTCCCCAAAGATAAATTGCCTTAGGACATATATATCTTTCTTTAACGCAATGAAAGATTCACATGAACCCACAGTTTGTCTCACAAAAGGAAACTATTTTTTGCAGGGATAAATTGACATACTGTTCATTATGATCATCCGTGTTACAAATGCCAAAACAAACCCAAAACAAATGAGACAAAAAAGACACCAGTGATGGAAGCTAGATCCTACAGTCTGTTTTGTTCTGGTCTCTGGCACTAAGAAAGAAGAAATATTTCCTTAGCCCACCACCAGAACAAGGTCCAGGATTAAGCAACCAGACTTACTCTGTCGTAGCTGCCAAGCTCTGACTGGCCTGTGCCTGCCTCAAATACTTAGCTTCCAGAAAACCAGTTCTCACTGTTCTGCCAGGAATTGACTGTGGCAGTCATGAGCCAATGTTGGATGTTCTCATGAAAGGACATTTTCTGTAAGAAGAAAGCCCAAGAGGCTGGTCATCCAAAAATGGAAAAAAAATGACTTACATATCTGCTGCAGTATAAGCCACCTCTTCCCAAGGGGAAGATAGTTGTGATGCCTTTGTGAGTCCACTTCTTCGCTGTCATAGTACATCAGACATGACAGTGATGGTCTTTTTGCAGGACCTTAAGGGCAGGATAATCAGGCACTCTGGCAAAGTTCACACTCCTCCAGTCTGCTCTGTTGCATTATTCAGTGATGACAAAAGTCTACCCTTATCCATCTACTGGGGTTTGGTAGACCTGCGGGCCACCTTAGCAATGCTAATTACAATCAGATTTTGCTTTTAAACCCACCGCAAACATGAAGAGGAAACTTAAGAAATGCGCTACACAGCACTAGAAACCAAGTCCTGAGTGGGTTAAAAACTGTAGAGGGAACACTGATGGCAATTCTGCCCTAATCCCCTCTTAACATCTCCTGAAGAAGACCATCAGCAAAGCAGGCCATCTACTGTGGTCAACATCATCAGGTAATTGCAATAGTGTTTTCTAGGATGGGACTCTTTTCCATCCAGACGGCATAGACTAGTAATATACTACTGTAAATGGTATCAAACTTCACTATGTAACTAACTGAAATCTTTCCATGCCTCACTTGATTCCCTTCAATTATTTATAGCTATTCATATTTGGACTTTTATTGTATTTTATTACCAGTGGCACTGTTACAGAAAATTGGCACTGTTACACAAAACTGGCACCTTACAGTGATCCTTATGCATAATCATTTAGATTGAATCTGGACACTTAGTCATAGCTAAATTGATCTGAATAGAGCTTTGTTCATTTAAGCTGGAGGATGAACAGCTTCAGGAGTGGAGCATGGAGTCTATTTCTTTGATTGCTTTGGTTTTCAGTAACTGTATCAGTGCCGTTGCTCAGCAGCATCCAATAACACTTTCATGTATTCTTTTAAATAATTTTGGTGCAAACAGTAATTTCAGTAGAGTGTAACCGTTGGGCAATTACCTCTTTTATGGAAAAGCATTTGTAAATGTTTGAGAGAGAGAAGATTGAAGATCAGCAAAAGGTATTTCAATAATTAACTATTATAAATAATTAACTATTATAAAATAGAAATTTCCTTAAGGGTCTGTTTGGAAAAAATGCAACATATACTATACAAGTTGTAGTGTACTGAAAATTACTTAAGTGCCACAGATTGTCCTTTAAATCCCTTTTACTTTTTGCTGAAGAAGCTTAAAGATAAAGAGGGTCAAATGGCAAATTTATGGCTTCTCCCTAAAGCTCTGGGAGAATGTGCAGTCTTTACTCAAGAAGATAGCATAAAATTTTATAATGCAAATAGAATGCAATTTTTCCTGGCGCTGACTTAATCCAGAGTGGTGCTGGATTCCTGCTATTCCTAACAAACAGCAACTTCCAGGAATGCTCATAATCTGATGTTTCATCCCAACAGTTTCATCCCAACTACTACAACAGTAGTAGTTGTAGATGTTCAGTATCTTTTAAAATTTAGTCCTTTGTCACTGTAAATTATTTGATTGCTTCAATTTTAACATGTCTGGCCATAACATGTGCTTTTGATGAATGAATCAAAATACACAGTAAATGCCATAGTACATGATTGATTGAAAGGAATACTTTTAACTGAGCCAAGAGGTGAAAGGAAAGACAATTTCAAAGAGACTACCTTTGATGGTGAGTCTGGTGCTTTAGTTTCTCCTTAGGATTAAAATTTCTGTACGCAATTCTGGTTTTAAATTTTACATCTCTTTTTTTTGAGAAAACATCTACCAGATTTCCAGAAAGAATGAATAAACTCTTAATCTCCATCATGGGCCCAGAAACCCAGCATGTTTTTTTTCCCCTACTCCTATTTGTACACAATAGCTCTTATCCTGGGAATAGTCAGACAAAACCTATTTATTGTTAATACAGTTAAGCCACCTTGCCTTTGTGCTGCAGAGGAGCTGCCTGCATGTAAGGTTTTAAGGTTTAGTAATTTTGTTGACACTGACAGAAGAATGTGGGATTGAAAAAGAGAAGACCTATGGAATTAGAAATTCCTACAGTCAACACTGGAAGATTTTTTGGTGTGGAGAACGGCTGTCTTCTCTCAGATCTTAGTATACTAATGCTTGTGATGCATTAATCTGTTAGGATTTTGGAATATGTAGAATAAGAAAAGGAAAATTTGGTAAGCTTTCATAACAAAACTTGCTTTGCTTTTTTTTTTTCAGTTTCATATTTTTCATCTTACGTATGTTTCATATGCAATGAAACACTATAATATTTCATGTGATTGAAGTAGAAATACAAAATAAGTTACATCAAATCAAAGGAATACTGGTTCTCAGATTTCAGCGCAGACATACATGTAATATAAGCAGCCAACAAATGTACATTAGCACAGTTGAAGATAAAGACATTTTAAAAATTGCTCTTTGGGGCTTTTTCCCTCAGGTGATGTTATGATTAGGGCTGTGACCTTTTCTGCCATCTTGGAATTGGGAATATGAGAAAACTTGAATGTTGTTACAAATTATATGTATTTCATCAATAGAGACATTTGGCTTATACATTGTTTTGATTTTTTTTTTCTCTCTGCCAACAGATTTCTCCACTAAATTGTTCCTGTTAATATAATTAAATCTAACAGAGATAACAACACTAACAGTTTGATAAATAATTTAGAAACCTGCCTACACTCTACAGGGTCCTAATTTGTGGGGTTTACACCAGAAGTTTTTTTTTAGTTGGGGAGTGTTTGTTCTGCTTTACTAGAAAATATACAGGACACTGGTTATCCCTATAATTGGGCTATAAACAATCAACACAAACCCCCAGATTTGCTATAGAAGCTGTAATATCCTAGAGTTTATAATAGCTATTTAAATGCTTTATGGACTCAGTGGAAAAGAAAAACAAATGCTGCACTATATTAAATTATCTATTCAAAAAAAGCATTCATGGTTTGAAAGTGTAATTAAAAACAGCTAATGGTTTTAAACATGCATTTTTTTTTTTACAAACTAATCAAGTTAGTGCTTGGGAATCACATTTTAATGGGTAATTTTTCAAATACATTATTTTTTATGGTTGCATAATCTAGAAGCAAAGGCCAATACTCTGAAGTGCATCCTGAAGCCCTGATACGACAAACTTAAGAGCAGAGTCATTCAAGACACCAACTATAGATGGAGGATAGAGATCTGCCCATATAGAAAACAGATCAGCCTACCTAAGATCTAAACCTCTTAGTAGGTACCTGATTGTCTTCTTTCACTTGCCCCCTCCGAGAGGGGCAAAGGAGACTATACACCTACCTCATGCACCTCACTTAGATTTGTAAAGTTAGATGTGATGAGCCCAGTCCCCAGCTCTTAATATTTTGCCACATTAAAAATGATAGGATCTGTATCTTCTTCTACTCCTTTTAGGAGCAAATCCACAAAGAGTAAGACAAAGAGCTTATAAAAGCATAGTTCTCAAACTATTTCTGATTTAGTGACAGGGTCTGGTTTTCAGTTTCATCTTCTATGATACTTAGTTATGGTCCCCCTTTAGAAAAGAAGATGGCATTCAACAAAACAATGATGCTTGAAAAATGGGAATAAAGACATAACTTCTCACTCTGACCTCTTCATGAATACTCACAAAGATTGTATCTCAGAGGAAAAAGGCAAATAAAACCCCATAATTTCTGTTTGAGCTGCTACTTCCATGTTTTTTAATACTGAAAGCCCTACTAAAAAACAATATTCTCAATTCTGCTGCAAGTACACAGGCCCAACAACACTAAATTGCAAAGAGAAGGATCTAGAATTTAATTGAAACAGATTCTGGTGTCATTTACATCTCAAACAGGAAAGAGTAACCTCACAAACTGCTAAAATTATTTTTGAAAATGCATGCATTTAAAAACAAGTCAGTCCTTTTAATTGATATAATACATCTAGAGGACAGCTGAATGCCAGACAGGTACTATTGCCATGAAATTATCTTCTAGTAAGTGTGACAATTAACATCCTAACTGCATTTATCTTGTGCTAACGCTGTGTACCAAGAGACAAAATTGAGCACAACCCATTACTAACCTGAAGAGAAATCTAATATAGGAATAACAGTTTGTAACTAGCTGAGATTTAAGATTTCTATTATGTATTATTTCCTACAAATCTCAGCTATTTTTACTTCACAATAAAGTGTTAAAAATGATACATGTGTTAAAAGGATACATGATTTCAGCTTCCATTGTCAACACTACAAATAAACATGAATTCATCCCTAATAAGCACTGTGGGAAGTCAACTATGCACTCTTAATGATCCTAGAGTCTTTTGCTAAAGTATACAGTTCATAATCTCAAGCAGATTCCAGAATACTATGTCAATTAGGATATCACGCAGAGCAACAAAAAAGGCAATGCCAGCTGGAGGCATTCATTCAACCTCATTGTCGATGCAGCAATAAAAGAAACACTGTTCCACCAAAATGAAAACAATAAAACAGAGATAAGCTGAATTAGGTCAGGAAGTAAAACAATCCCGAGTTGCCAACTTCAAATGGTTGAGTATGAAGGATCTTTGGATAATCTGCAAGTTGACAGATCCAGGGTTGTCTAAGTGGATGCCACCACTGGATGTCACTGGTGCTTGAAAGAAAAGCCACCCTACATGCATTTGTCAGGCTGCACAGCTTGGAAATGGCAGTACTAGGAGTTAGAAATACTCTCGTGCTAACACTTTTCTTTAACTTGCTTCTCATTTTTATCATCTCTCCAACTACATTTAGAAGTTGAAATTGTTCAGTAAGCCAAATAACACTTAAAGAAGTGAAGGAAGAAAATATAATTTTACAGCTAGCGACCATACCACTGCAATTACCCTAATCCTAACACCAAGTTTTGTTTTGTTTTAAAGTAGGTACACTGGGCCTCCTGGAATATGATCTGTTGCATTTATTCTTGTGTCTACTCAACACAGACATGAGAATTTCTGTATTGTATGCTAGCATCTTCATGGTTTACCACAGCATGATTCTAAACAGCAATAGACATGTCCCAACAGCTAAAGCTGGAAACCATCAAAATCCATGCATCTACTGCTATCTTGCTTCAGAATTCAGCCATGATACAAGTTTACTTCCACCTACATGGGATATACCTATAATGAAAATTGTATCTTTATACTCTTCAGATTATTTATTTTAGTCCAGTGGAAAATCTAGAAAGAATGGGAAAAACAGCACAGTCGTATAAGCACTGTATTGAAGCGTCCTCCTCTGCTGACTCGGGCTCTGTGAGGAAACCAGACCCAGCCATGGAATGGATACAAGAGACCTGCATGCAGCCTCTACCCGCAGCTCACGGAGAGGTTACCTGGCAAATATGCTTCCCTCCCAGAATCTCTCTCTTTTTGTAGATTAATCAGCAGTAAAAGAAGGGAAACAAAGTGGAGGCGTAATGGGTTGTTCTAACAATGGAACAAGGCTACCAGAGGGATCCCTCAGATACTCTGCTTTTCAACGGATCCATAAAGGAGAGGGAAAGGGGCAGAACACCGAGATGACGAAGACTGCTGAAGACACAGCACTTTTCAAGGCAGTAAGATCTAAGTAAAATCGAATTCTGTGAAGAATTACAGGAGATTATGGTACCAAGTAACTGAAAGTAAAATGGTAAAATAGCAGATGAAATTCAGTTCAGATAACAGAAAGTGTTAAGCACTGGGAAAAAATAGCTGTACATACGGAAAAAACAGAGTCTAAATCCGGCATTACCACGCAAAACCCCACCATATTTTAGCATGAATGAGGCCTCCAAAAATAGCAATCCAGTTCTCAGCAGTGGTCAAAAAGGCAGCTAGATGTGGGAATACTACTGGTCATGTTGTAGCTGTGATGACTTCCAGATAAAGGCAGTGGCAGTTTCATAACCAGTAGTATCTCATCGTCCTGGAAAAAACTAAAAGGGTTCAGACTTTCTGACTCTTCCTTGGTTCTTAGCAGTAGCAGCAGCCTTCAAAGCTTACTACAAGCTGAGAACAGTAATTTTAAGTTCAACCTAACTATGTCATGCAGTTACACCATGTTGAGCAGATAGGGGGTGTTAAGTATGTTAACTTTAATGGATAGCTTTAAATGAGCTTTCCAAATGCCATGTGTGAGCTTGCTTTGATGGAGAAAGAAGCCTCACACTGTCATAGATCCACAGATGCCACATACAGCCTTCCCAGGAAAGCGACACAGAAAAATCATTTAAGAATGATAACCCACATGGAAAAATGATCCTACTTAATGTATTTATTTTTTTTTCAGAACATCTGCTCCTACTGCTCAAGCAATCCCTCAACTTTGTTAATCTCCTCGTTAGGAGCAGACTCTCCTCACACAACCATACACTGCTACTGGAATCAGCTCATGCCAGGGCAGCAAACGCAAGGCTTGATGACCATCCCCACACCCAGCAATCAAAAGTGCCACTCCTACAAAAACCATCCAAACTCCTGTATCTGCACCGCCAGCGATACATTTAATGCAATGTACCAAACAACCTTTTAGCATGCACCAATGGTGCTAACGCTAAACATCTGTTTTGCACCAGAACAAACTCTACCCTTGATAAAGGATAGAAACATACCGTCATCAGTGGGAAAACACATCTTACAAAACAACAGCTTCTTCTCTGACGTCTCAGTGTTGATGACCTGAGGAGATCTACTCAAAGCCTTTTAAAGATAAGCCTCAGAACAAAAGCTCATACACTAAATATCTTGGATTCAATAAGGTTATTAGTTTTTTGGGCTATATTAAATTCCCAGCTAGCTTCCAGCAAATGCTGCCACTTTCTTGAGGCAATAAATTGCTTTTCTTTTTTTTAACAACTAGTGATCTCATCCCTTTTCTGTAAGTACTCCCACCTTGCACCACAGGTTACAAACTTTTGTTCTCACAGCTAGTCTAACTCATTTAAACATTGAAGTTGAACTCGGAACAACTCCTCTCACCTTGCATTTAGCCTCTAAGACTGATGTTTCTAATTCAGGAGAACAGAAAAAACCACTACGCTGCTCTGTAAGTCTGTGCTGTGCCCACTTTTTTATCCAGTTGCCATTGTGGCCATTCATACTCAAAAAGAAAAAAAGCAGATCTTGAGAAATTACAGAGATGGAGAAGGAGGACTAGGGGTATGGAACATCTTCCACACAAAAACTGTATAAACCTGTTCTCTTTGTTACATGAAAGCAGTGACTGATAATGTTAGGAGGTCTATAACCTTGTGAATGAGGCAAAGAAAACGAAAAGGGTGATTATTCATTGTCTCTTGCAGCACAACCAGTGATATCATCAGGCACTGGATTTTAAAGTAATAGATAATCTGAGAACTTTTTTTCACTGAATGTTGAGGAAGCCAAATGTATAAATAGACATTTAGACTTTTGGTGGTAATGGAAAATGATGGTTCAGATGCAAACTCCGGCTCAAAATGCCTTAAAACTGCTGCTTGCAGAAAGCTGCACAGGGAAGATCCATGCTGGGTATGCACCCTGTTTCTGGCTCTCTTGCCCTAACTTCCTTCCTCAAACCAGCAGAGCTAAACCAGGATCTGTGTTCTGAATGGTCTGCAATATGAAAAAGACATCTTAAAGAGGACATTTACTACCATCTTACTATCCCTGGAAACTAGAAAGAATGGGACCTACAACAAATGCAGACATCCTTTTCATCCAGTTCACACTCTTCTGGGTGCCCATCTTTTAGATGGGCAACAGGCTACAACCTAAAGCAAACTCAGGACACACAGAGACAGAGACATTAAATGAGACGACAGTGACATACCTTCTGCTTCCCGATTCAGAAAACAGTCACTGCAATTTCTGCAAGCTTCACGTTCTTTTGGATTTATCCATTTCCTACTCCCCCAAGAAGGGAAAGAGCTATCTTTCATTGCAGCCACGGCAAGGTCACTTGCTGCAGATTGGGAAGGGAAAACTGGCTGCAATTACTGGATGTAAGCACAAGCACTCATTCTCCTCACTTGAGAAACTGAGCCGTTGCTATCAATTACATGTATTTAGCTTCTCCCTGGCAAGCGTAAATGCTTGCATACAGTAATTACAGCTGCTCCCATGTCCCCAGAAGGAAGAAGGGGAAGAAAAATAAATGATAATAGGTTTTAATTTCTTTTCACTTAAGATTTATGCTTTTAATTATAATAATGGTACAATAAATAATTTAAAGGATATTTTTATTTTTTAATAACAGTTTTCTCGAGTATTTTGTAAACTTAGGCCACAAAACACTGTAGCTTTGTAAAAACTCCTCAAAATCTACTTCATTGCTTGTGGGCTCAGAATAAATAACTAGAGACTAACGCTTAAGAATACTAATTGATTTGATACACCATAGTTCATTTATATGTATTATGTCTAATAAATTTACCATAACAAATTAATACAAATGCATTAAAATATATTCTTTTACACTGTAATATGTTCAGTATTCAAGGCAGAGCTGAGACTTAGATATATTTCTCTCTAACATATCTTTGTGCACAGACTAAAAACTGCACCATTTTTATATTTCTAATGTATTCTATATTCTTTTGCAGTCACGGATGCTACATGTTTAGTAACAGTAAATTATTAAGAATTAAACTCAGTATGTAACAGTATCCTTTTTTATTAAAAATACTGACAAAATTAAGGTATTTGTGCATGTTATGAGAAAACGCAGTAATTCTTTTAAAAATGAAATATTTTATGGAATGGTAACTCAAACCTGCAGATATATATTCTTGTAATTTGTTGTGTGATGTATCAGTGAAGATTAGTTGGGTTATTTTTAGCAGGAAACCGTGCCTCCCAGCTCTGCTGGAGTTCTTTGAAGGAGCCAACAAGAAAGTCAACTCATTGCTCATTAACAGTGAAAAAAAATTTGCTACGTGTTACTAGGAAAGAAACACAAAACACGCCAGAAAATGTCACGATGCAATTCTGTAGACGCCTGATGTCCCCAGCTTAGACACTGCAAACAGCTCTGGTCTTTTCATTCGCCTCCACCCCAAAACACCGTAGGTGGAAGGGTATCAGTGATGGATGCTGCGTCAACACCAGATGCAGTGAGGAGGAACCAGCACAGAGGACCAACGCAGAGTACAGACACCCACACACCACGGAATATGGGTTGTTTCTCTTCTGCCTAGCTCTGGTGTGGTCCCAGGACTGAGCCCCCACTGCTGGCAGTACCCCCCCAGCCCAGGGACTCAGCTGCCTGTGGGGCAAGACGCAGCTTAGCACAGCTCAGCTGTGAGACATCCACTCAGGTTTATTCATGGGAAGCGTTAGCAAAGTGTGAAACATCATGTAACCTAAAATTACGTAAGGTAAGAGAAGGAAAAGCACAGACAGCAGTGTAATTTTCGAGAAGGTAGAAATTTTCGAGAAGGCAGCTCAGTGGTTCAAGAGGAAAAATAATGGTTTAAAACCATTAGGTTTTAAAGGTTTTAAATCCCAAGATTTAAAACCCCAAGGAAAAAAAAAACAACCCAGGAATCACAAGATGGCAACTCGGCAATATCAAAGATGATGCAAGGCACATTAGAGGCTCATCACTTCCCCATGTGGCTGATGCCCACTGTGGAACAGCAGGACACATGGAACATCTTTCTGAGAGTGGTAGCTGGTAGCCTTCTAGTCCAATCTATTGCATATATTAAGCAAAAAATTACGCTTCGTACTTTTAAACTGTGTATATCCTGCTTACAGAGTCTCTTGAGGGACAGGTTGCTCATGGAATGTGTCCCAGAGAGACGCTTCATTTAAAATAAAGACGCACATGGAGCACAAGTTCCACTTTAATGTCATCAGAAGAAATTCAGTTTGTGTGCTCCCTGAAGCTTTACAGTGAAAGAGGAAAATTTGGTGATGGGCATCAAAAGTTCGTTCCATTGTAGCAGCATGTGTACTGTGGATCTCACACTAATTATATAAGGATGTCCACATTTTTTGAATTAATTCAAAAGCAATTACACAATTGTGCAATACAGACATCTCTAAAATATGCTTAAGCTCAAAGATGGCAGCTGTGACTTGGGAATTCCCAAGTAACAAATTGTTGGCGACAGAGAGAATATTGTAGGCGTATATTATGCAATCTTTTCCATCTTTTTATACTCTTTCCTCACTATATGTTATTTGAAACTCCTGAAGAGAAAATATGAGGCCAGAAGGACCATTTCGAAAATGTTGTGTAATTCCTGTTTGCATGCAAAATTTTGCTTACACGTATGCTCACTGTTCACAAACAAGTAAGTCTTTTTGCGTGCCCCTTTGCATACAAAATAAATAAGCAGTAGGTTTTTTGTCACCATCTCCTTTTATCTTCCTATTACAAAACATGAGCCTTTTTGGAGGCAGCTTCTTTGATTTTATTTTCTCATGTCACACTGCCACCTTACTTAGCCAGATGGATTACTTTGCTCAAGTACTGCATAAAAGTTAGGTACTATTATATATATAGCTATAAAAAAAACCTGTTTATACACAGTAAAACACTCAAATGTCAGTGTCAGCCAAAGTCAGGATAACCAGGCCTCTTGGTTTAGCCACAATCATACTAGAATATTTTTCTTCTTCCTGACAACTCAAAGACTCTTCCAGAGACACTTTCCTTTCAACACGACATTTTTCTGTAGTCCTTCCCTGGTCAGTCTAAGCTAAAATGACAAAAACTACTGCACTCAATCTGCACTTCTGTCTTCACCACAGGCTTAACCTTCTAGCATCACTTCCAAACATCGGCTGTGAGGCATATTGTCAGCTCCCGAGAGCTCAGTCCTGTTAAAATACCTGTAATTCCACGGACTCTCTGGCAAAGGGAGAACCATGCTGGGAACAACAGGGCCACAGCTCCACCAGGGAACTCCAAGAATTTCTGCATTAACAAAGGAGTAAGGATGAGCTGCATACAGTGTCTCAAATAGTGGCACGAACTGTAAAGCCACTGTAATTATTCTTTGGCTGCATGAGGTTTATTTCAAGGTGCACATCTGCCCTTGATGAAGGACAGGCCTTCTGTACTCATTTTACAATGAAATTAGCCCTCTATGGACAACAACTTTCTAAGACACATTGTCTACTGGAGGAGGGATAAAAAAGAATGCTGTTCACTCAGGTAATTCCAAAGCCAGTAAGTCAATCAAATGAAGCCTTTTTTAACAAGATATTGAAAGTTATTTCCTCAGCCAAGAGCTCACTCCTGAATTTCAAATCTATTTTTTCCACTTACAGTCAGTCACTTTAACCACGCAGATTTTTATATGGAGAAAAAATACTATTTTTCAGTCTTCTGGTTATCAAAAAATGACAAACTTATTCCAGCTCTGAATGAAGACCAGAGGTGAAAACATTCGAGTTAAGAAGGAAATGTTAAAAAAATAATAAAGGTAATGAAATGTCAGGGAACGTGCCTGCACTGCACTAACAGGAGAGCTCACGCGTGACCCAATGACAGTTATAACTTGTAGCTTATGTTTTTGTAAACCTGCATTCTTAAAGGTAGTATTTAAAATTCACATATGATCTTTTAAATAAAGATGGCTTGCATTTAAATGTTATGCATTGACATATCCATTTGGAGTTGATTTGAATTAGTTTGTCAGTATTCACATTTATTTAACTTAGGGAGTTCAGAGGCTAACTTTAGAGGCCCAGGGAAGTTTCTTGCTTCTTTTAGTTGCAAATGATACAAATACAATCTCAGGTATACTGTTCCAACCTCTAGAGGTGACACAGCAAATCCATTTACTTTTATCTCAAAGACACCCATCATTGCAAGGCTTCCATTTTGCATTTAACACTTCCAGTCTATCAGTTTTCTAATTACTAGTCTCATACTTTACTGTGAGGGTTTGGCAAAGTTGTTAGATTTGCGTGTAACAGCAAATGGATCTTTAATTTGTAATTTTAAAGTAGGGATAATTTATTAAAGTTCTGCAACATTTTCTAATTCCCCAAGGTTTTAGTATCAAGAATCTGCATAGATTACTCTTACAGGCAATTTATAACTCATCTAGGCTGCAATTTTGGGAATAATATACTGATGCACTATGTAATTTGAGATCAGATGGGAAAATATCCTCATCTGAACACCTATTTGCATACAATTATTTAAGGCTGTGCAGTTTTGGGAGGTGGCACTGCCAGACTTGAGCCTAGGGAACCTACGCAGGGTCCAGCATGGAGGAGCTGTACGCACCAGGACAGGCACGGTATCTGCTCACACCAAACCCCCAGCTCACTGGGGTACACTGCTGTGCCATTCTGTGGTGTGGGGTGTAGACATGCCCTAAACACCTAATATTAGCACAACTAATATTCCTAGAAAACAGATGGGTTGGAGGAGGTTCCAAATGCCTGAGGCTCTTTTTTGGCCTCATCCTGGTCCTGCACGGAGTGTCTGGCAGCTGTACGCTAATGTTCCCATTTGTTTTGAATTAAACTTCTCTTTGCTCCCACCCTACCCACTTCTTTTTGTAGTGTCTGTTGTATCCATGAGTCCTCACCAACAGATCTGCTTGAGTAAGGCCAGCTGGATTTGGCCTATCACAGTATGTACCAGGGGGTGGATTGGGGAGATTTTTTTTAAGCAGCACTTTAATGATAGATTAATCTCTGTTACCTTTTTCTATACTAGGCCTTGCTACAGAAATCCTCTTACAGGTCTTTAAGGTTTTTTTTACCCATTATTTAAAATATAACAAGCGGTTTGTGTTTTGGGTTTTGTTTTTGGTTTTTTGTTTTTTGAAATATGGTCTCTGAGTTTAGCTGATGTAGTTAAAAACACTTCTGTAAACTGCTCTGATTTCTGTAACATAAAATAATACAACCCCTAATTATTCTATTCCTACATCTCAAGAGAATTTTATAGCTCTAGGAACTTCTCTAAAGCAGACTAATCATTCTGTGAAGACTTCATTAAAAAGATACAAAATGAAGGCAAAGTCTCCAAACTGCTCACGTATGCATGTGTGCATGTATACACAACACAGACATTTCAGTACCACAAATCTAGAAGGTGAATATAAAATTAAAAAAGAGCACTTTGCCTATTCTCTGATTCTGAGTCGTTGATTATTATTTCAAGCCTGATCAGTATATTAGTTTGCTTCACTACTGTAAATGAATATTTCTATAAATGTTTAATTAGGCATAAATGTTACCACAAAAAAGCTTTTCTGACCACTGCAATTTAGGGTTGCTAGAACTAGCACCAAAAAGGAAATGTTTTAAAGATAAATGCATGTAAATAAAAAGTATCAAAGTTCATTTTCAACTTTTTGTCCCTTTTTTTTTTTTTAAAACTGAAATGAAGAGTAAGTTCCATCTATATGCTGTGATTTACTCCCCAATGCCTTCCCTTACAACCTCTTCCAGACCTCCAAATTCAGGTATTTCTTTCTCTGATTCAAGAAAAGCTGAAGTTGGATCACCTCATGTTCATGTTCCTAATCTCTTATTCTAAGTAAATGCTTATAACAAGTAGCTTAAAGCTAAAATGAATTCCATTTCTTTTTCGTTAGCTCCTTGCAGTCTTCATCTGATTGTACCAAAATATAAGGGTTGCCACCGCAGCCACAACGCGGTGCATTGTTGCTGTGCTTGGCTACACCAGCAGCCCTGATAACCCAAGAAATCCTACTGAAAGGTCATGCCCATCCCATCACCAAGGGGCTCAGATGAAGAGAGGATTCTGCATCCTGGAGAAACACAAGAGATTTCCTGCTCTCGGGTTTCCCAGCCCGCTCTCATTGTACGCCTGCCCAGCTGAGGAGGCCACAAGAGTGGAGTCAACACCTCATAACTCTGGGAACAGTTTTTCATAAAGAGAGCTGCACAGCAAAGTCTGAATTTTTAGAAGAAGATGGTTAGCCTCACTAACAAAGAGTTCAACCAAAGGAGGACATCTTTGAGGGTCAACTGAACCGCAGCAGTGTTCAAATAAGCGGGGCACCAGGAAAGGATACCATTGTTTTCACGTTGTACCGAAGACCGAGGCAAGCAAACAAAACAGCCATTTCAGGCTTCAGTACAAACAAGATAGCCTAACTTGTTCAGTTCTGAAGGAATGAAACAAGAGTGACTTTAAAAGTGTCCTAGACTTAAGCGCCTGCAGAGGAATGTGTAGCCCATGGGATTTTATTTCTTCAGAGGGCACATTCTGGTACCATCTGTGCTGAACCCCAGAACTGGAACAAAGCAAAATACTGCAGAGAGGGCTCCACCAGCTGGGGCTTTTGCCCATTTAGAATCATAGAATTGTTATGGTTGGAAGAGACCTTTAATATCATCAAGTCCAACCATTAACCTAGCACTGACAAGTTATTACTAAACCGTGTCCCTCAAGCCTTAAAAATTATCCCATGAGATGGTTTACTAACATTTACTCAGATTAAACCTGACAAATACTCTAGCTGACATCACCATCTTGAGAACATTTTGTTGACCTGAGACTACCGTGGTGCATTTCACCACATGTCCTCCCATCAACCTTGTACAAGGAAAGCAAGAAGTGGAAGCCAGCCTTGTCCCTCCTGGTGCTTTAGAGTAAATGGCTCCATGATGCCTGAGAGCTGGGAGAGTAAAGTGCAAAGGCAATTTTATACTGATATAACTTTAATGACTGTAGCATAGTTACTGTCTGGACAAACAAAGGCGGAACAGAAAGGTTACTTAAAACTTCTCTTAACTGAAATGTTTAAAGATGTGCACTAAAAACAACCATCTAGAAGAGCCCATTCAAACTGCATGGGTTCTGCATGTATATGGCAAAGCCACAGAAGAGCCTGAGGACAGTGATACTGTCTGAGAGACCAGGCAGAAGGAAAGACCTGGTTTGATGCTGCCTTTTCTTGTCTTTGATTTAATGTATAGAGGCAGTGAACAAAATCAAAGAGCAGCAAAACTTCCAATCCCAGGCAGATGATAAAAGGCAATGAAATCGGTAGAAGCACCTGATGAGAACAGGGGTGATTGCTAGAAACCAGACTTCACAGATAACTCTACAGAAAAGTATTTGATTCAGGGTTAGTTTTAGAACAATAAATTGGCTTTGCCTAGAATGAAACCTATAGGCATCAAGGGAGGAGGACTCTGGAACAACCCTCCAAAGATGGAGTGGTAGCCAACAACTGTTCTTAAAAATTGAAATCCTTTTGGAAAAAAGTTAACATAATGCTTTCTGACAGCAGGATGCCTTTCCTTAATCTACAATTTTTGAATAAATCTGTTACTGAAAGCACTAGAAAATACCATGATCCAAAAAATTAATTCAAAAGTAAACAAGTAGCAGTTTGAATACAGCAATGGTTTGATTACCTTAAGCCCTTACACAGCCACCCGCTGTTTTCCAGATCACTGCATCAAACTCCATTTTTACCTGCTATTTGAGTAATTACATGGAGGTGTTAAACTTTAGATTAAGATCAGCTTGTCATGCATCAAAGGTTTGAGAGGCCCAAGGAAATTATTTGTCAGAATGAAATTTAATGCCATCATTCTTCAAATAATCATAATGAAAGATTAACCATGAGAATCTGACTGTGCCTTCCCACAGTAAAACTGGCCAATGGGGAACAGAGGACACAGGCAAGTCTGCAAGGTTCACCTCCGGGTCCTTTTGTAGGGAATCACGACCAAATGGGTACAGAAATGCTATTCTACATTTCAGAGCCATGCATCAACATGGATTTCTGCTTTAAGCCCTTCCCGTGGCTGGTCTCCTGCTTCTCCATCCTCCACAGGACACATTTTTGGCATACATTAATGAGGTGCGGACATAAAGAAATACTATCTTGGAAAAAATTCCCACAAGATTGAGCATAATTGAGATTACCTGTTGATTAAAAAAAAAAAAAACAACCAGATTGGTATAAACATCCTTACTTTCAGATTAATATTTTGGGTTGCTTTCTCAGTATACTGGTACAATATAAAGTACATGGACACAGCCAATCTGTTGGAACATCTATAAGGAACAAATTTATCTTAATTACAGCAAGTGTGCAGGACAACCTAACAACGTCAGAAAATTTATCTAGGTGACATACTAGGCCACTGCAAAGTAGTTAAGTAATGTTTCATGAGCAGGACTTGTTAATTAATTGATCTACAACTATTCCTCTTCCAGAAAGAATATTTAGAGCTGAGAAAATAACAATATTTGCAGTTAACTAATTCTCAGACAAACTTCTCAAACAAAACAACGAAATAAATTTTTCAGTGGTTTTGTCTGTTTGGTTTTTTTTCTGGACCCTTTAGACAAAATACTCCATTTTCATTTCAACACCTTAACTTTTTTTTTTTCTTTTTAAATAAAAAACAGCCAAATTTACAATCTAAATATAATTGTAAAATGAAGTGCTGAAGATGTCTAAGCATAGTGCATAAATCCCATCCTTTACTCTTTTCTGGGGGGGAAAGATGGAAGATAATTGCTTGTTGAATATGAAATCAGCTGAAGTGTTATTAACTATGTATCAAAAGAAATTAACAAGCACAAAATGTGATTCTCATGGTATAAAGCCTTAAAAATGTAAGAGCATTTTGGTCTCAGCATCATCATAAATAACTTATAAAAATCAACAGACTATATTATTTTGAAGTACACCGATCAACATTTTATGGATGCTGCATATAGTAAGAATATGTTTTACAGAAATCAGCAGGGCAAACCTTAAAACTACTCTTAAAGTATTAAACTAAATTTACACCAAACTATCAAAGTGTTAATAATTTTAAAAATAACCAATTATCATCTAACTTCAAACATTTCTGAATTGTCAAAGAAAAAACATTCATTCTTCTCTATTTTTCAGGCTGTTTACCAGTTACAAACACATACGAAACAACAAGAAAACCTGACTGGAACACAGGGGAAGGTCTTAGATGAACCAGTTTGCCTCACACTTTCCTACTGAGTTTGCCTATAACGCATTTACTTTAAAAAGCGATAGGGACTCTACACCACACCACTCTCAGCTCTCAACTAGTGAGAATTTCTGATTACGTTTTCGAGTAAACATAGATCAAACAAACACAACTTGAAGATGAATTGTGGTTTTCTTCACTCAAAACTCATACACAAGCGTGTTACATGATTTGGTAATGAAGAGGATGTCAATACTGCTGCCTTTCAGATCATCTGGGTGTTCTGGACCCTGGTGGCATTCCTGGAGTCCCTCGCTCCAGTGATGGAGTACACCACTGGGCACAGCTGTCTGCCAGCTGTGAACCCATGGCACATCTAACTGAGTTTCAACCTGCAAAACTGGCCTGTGGCTACTGGATGAAAATGCAGTGACTTGGTCGAATTTCTTTCAAATCCAACTACTCACTATTGAGTTATGAGAGAAAAGAAATTGGATCAAATCCTCAAAGAATTCCACACTCTGAAATTTAACCTTCACTTTCAAGCTTTCATTACATCTTAAAAATCCCTTGTCTCAGCCTGCTGCCCCAAAGACATCACCTCTTTCCCTCTTATTTTACTTACTAGTTATTTATAAGTTATCATAAATAATTAAATATTTACTTACTCCTTGTTCTTTTGGCTTCTATGAACAACCGTACCTTAGCCTGTGGTTTATCTACTCCATCAGGTGCGTTCCAGCACAGACATTACTGCAGAAATCTCTCTGAATAATTAGGTACAGTGAGTGGGTTATATGGGGCTATATGTGCCCAGCTGAGATCCACACAGCAAGAAATACTGGCAAAGATATACAGAATATTCACAGAAAGACTTCTGACATCTTCCAACACTGGAAAAAGTAATTAAACTCAAGTTCACTGTTATCAGCTGTGCTACAGCTGAAATTCTTAAGATTTCCAGTGAAGGCTCAAGAGCTTCTCTTCTGGGTACAACAAAAATATAATTGAGATTTCCAAGCATTTTTGTTCCAAATAATTAAGATGAATAAACATGGGAAGAAGGAGGCATCGCTATTACCAAAACATGATGAACTCGGGTAAAACAAGACTCTTAGCCTTTTTGATTTGTCCATTGCAACTGAGAGCAGAGCTAGTTCCTTCTATTTACTCCCCTTGATAAAGCCTGGCTCAATAAAAAGCCATCACACTACACAGGCACATGGCACCTCCATCAAATGACTCGATTCACAGCATCAGGCCACTGGGCAGGCAATGGGTCTAGTTTCACAACTGATAACCTCTTGCAACCTTACCTGTTGCAGTCTCATTTGGCCAGTAGTTCAATTAACCACTGCTGTTAATTACTCAAGGTACCTGCTCTATCAGAACTTTTCACCAAAATTTCATTTAATGTCAGTGAAAGGTTTTAGATGTGCACAAAAACCAGGCTAAGGATAAAAGGGCACTACAAATGGTAACTACTGCATTTAATTTTTCCTTTCACCCCTGAAAAAAACAACTCTAGTGTTTTTTCTAAGTCTTGTCTTATCTTTCACAATATAACAGAATTAAATAAATGAATAATTAGTTAAAAACAATAATATTTAAGCAGGCCTCAACTGTACATACTTCTTTCAGGCTAAGGGCAAAAATAAACATGGCAAGTATGTTTGCCATGGACAGCACACATTCACTTTTTTTTTTTTCCATTTTCTCTGGACTCTACTACAAATAGCTGGCAGTATAAGGAAGCCTATAATTCATGACAAGATGCACACCAGAGTGGGGAAAACAAAGTCACCTGTGAAGCCTCTGCAGGCACAGCAGAGATACAATAAAAGAGAAAAACTCTTAAAAGAGTCACCTTGAAAAGCACTGAGGCACAGCGTTCATCTCCACCGTGGGGAACAAAGAAGAAACACGTTACAGCATCCAAGGCACACTGTGATAGTTAAGAGAATGAAGTTTCTCTGGGAAAGCACATATTTCTGTTTCTAAAATCTTTTATCCTCATACTTTCCCTGTTTGAGGAACTTTTGACATGACTATAGAAACTCCCATCAGGCTGAAAATGAGAACACATTACAGGCACAGAGAGGAGTGTCACAAAAACACTTTTATGAGCATTTGAAGAGATAAACCAGTTCAAAAAGAGATTAAACAAATTCCTGGTGGATGGGTTAATCAGTGGCCATTAAACACCCACCAGCTGGCTTCGGATCAGGGATTCTCTGAGCAGCTGAAGGCTGGAAGCTGGAGAGGTGGAGCAGGGAAAGTGTTTGTTGTTAGCAAGTGTTCAAGGCAGGATGCTGGACTAGGTCTGGTCCAGTATGGCCTTCCTTATGGCCTTGCTTTATGTTACCCCACAACTCTGCATCATATCCACTTTCACCCAAATTATCAGTCTGATAGGCCAGTCTTGGCCCCGTCATAAAGGTTGTTTTTTTTTTTTCTCAACAAAAGCCCATTAAAAAAATTTTTCATGTTCTGGATGGTTACCAAACCACCAATGGACTTCTGGTTGCTGTAGCCCAGGCAGAACTTTCTAACACAAATACCAGGTAAAGGGGGTTTATATTTCATGCCAGATGGTAGTCAACTGTCTGGCATCTCCTTCTTTAATGTGTTAGCTCATTACTGATTGCATTTCAGGTGAAAATTAACGTAGTCTGGTTTATTTTTAAATGCGTCACAAATGGAGATTCAGAGGAGCAGATGTTGGGGGGGGAGGGGAGAAGGGTGTTTCCATCTTCTTAGTGTGAGATGCTTGATATAGCTTCATTATAGCTCCTCTACAATATTTAAGTATTATGCTTCCACGCACAAGTGTGTGTGCGCATCTGTTCCAATTTGTACTGGTTAATTTTATCTGACTCCCTGTGTGAGCACATGTCCATTTATTTTATAGAACATACAATATCTAAAAGGATTTTTCATTACTTACTCTAAGATTATAACAAACTGAGCCTTGAAAAAAATAAAAATAAAAAAATCCCCAAAAGGCCAACCCCCCCCCCCAAAAAAAAATAAAAGATAAACACCTTACTGTAATTCTACTAGTAAGTGACAGAAGGCACACATCCTCTGAAGAAACTATCATCACCAATGCCAGGGATAGTAACCTCCGGTTTTTATGCTGCAGCCTTGCCTTGTGGCATAACCCAAAAAATCCTGAGGGGTCTGGCTGCCTCCCAGCAGCCTGTGATCACCTGCATATGGAGAGCTCTGCTGCCCAGAGCCTCCACGGCAGCTCTCTCGGCTGCCAGCCACACTGCTGGCACGACACACACCTTAAAACCTGAGAACAACCGTGCAGGTAAAGACCATGGTGCCTCTGACCTGACAGTCCTGCCCCTGACAGTGCCCCAGAGAATCCAGCCCGGGTGCTGTAACCCTTCTGCTTCCCCAGAATACACTCTTCCTCCAGAACTTTGCGATTTGGGTTCTTCCCTCACCAGAGACAGTGCCTTTCTGCCTAATAGCCTTTGCTAGATTGCATTTTTGCAGATTTGTCTCATTGCTCAGCCCACGTGAGAACATTTTGCAACTTTCCATCCTGTAGTGGTAACACCAACAGTTTAACCATTACTTACATGAAAAATACATTCTTTTGTTTATTCTGAACCTTTTTTCTCTACAGAACATGGGGGATTTGAATGAAATAATTACAAGAAACAGTGGCAGTGATTCCTATCCACCTTCGGCACACCCTTTTGTAGTATTATAGAGCTCCCCTCACTCCGCTCAGACATCTGTTTCCAAGGCTAAAGACACCTACTTTACATCTATGCTATTTCGTATGTTTTGAAGAGTCTGGATATTACACATCTTCTCAGCAGTATCAAAGAACTAATCAGACTAGATATGAACAACTGGAATACAGAGAATGATAATGATAAATCAAGCACACATTTCTTTTTGGTGCTTGCTCTAAGGAAGGAGATGGATATTTAAATATTCTAAAAGCAAAATGTTTTGCTGTATACGGACAAAATTCAAGAGGAAAATGTTACAGTGCACAAGAAACTTAGTCACCCAGACAAGTACACCAACTCGCGTACACCAAAAGCCCACTAAAATTATGTTTCCTTTTGTAGAATGTACATATATGCACACTCTGCTGCTACCAGTGTTAGTCCAAGTTGGGGAACCAAACAAACCTGGAGGAATTAACCAAAGTACAGCAGGAAAAGGCTGAATTTGGTGTCTTGCATGCAGCAGTGAGCTGCTATTTTTGAGGCAGATCCTGCCCCTCTGCAGGTACAACAGACACCCTGATAAAGAACTAAGGTAAGCCCTGGGCATGGAAAGAAAAGCATCTTTCTCTTGGCAGGCAGAAATGTTTAGTCATTGGGAGTATTCCTAGTGCAGAAGATTGTTGTATTCTCTTGCTTTCTTAGGATCATGTGAGCCTCCATAGAAAAACTTTCTTTACATGGATTTCCTCACACATTAATTGGTCTCAATTTTGAAGCTGTTATGAGTTGCAGCCACTTGTGCCATTGCCATCAGGTTGAAGATACACACATTTTAGAAGAGTTTTCTCTGAAGTGCTGCAGTCCTGCCTTAAGTGACAGTGATATACAACAGTATCCTTTCAGCTCCTTCCCATCAGGGTGAGAAGCTGTTCTCGTCTTACTTAGTGAATTAACCACTAAACTACAATTTCATATAGTGCATGTGAAACCCTCGGGAGGCCAAAAATAGACTCAATGATAAATTTATCTTTCTGGATTTTTCCATGCTTCTTACCACTAAAATCATGAAGAGAAAATACACAGGAGAGTGTCATACATCATTGGTGTCAAATTATTAATTAGCTATGTCTAACTTTTCTGATGGGAAAGCTACCAGTAGGTTTCAGAGCAGCTCTGCAGGCTAGGAGGACAGGAGGAGAGGAGGGGGTAACACTCTTACCCAGTGTGTTGAAGCTGCCTCGTAAGAGGATAAAGTACTCAAGTTCAAGGATTTAAATTTCCCAGAGAAAGTGGGGATGAAGTGCCCTGGCCCCAGCACTGATGCCTGGGGTGCTATGGGGGCTGAAGTTAGGGATCACTGCATGATCCCTGAAACACTTATGCTTATGGTCTCTATGGACAATATGGTTGCTGGGTTATCTGAAACCTTAGCTGTGGGAGGAAACAACCAACATCTTATGTTGAGGCTGCAATAGCCAGTTTATACTCAGCCCCATGAACCCTGACGCAGGGAAGCAGAGGAGTTTACATTTCTATGCTATGATTTATGTTCATATTTAAAGTCCCTTTGAAGTGTCCAATTCATATGAGATTTAATAATCATATAAGATATGACTATTTGGGTTGCCTGGTGAAATTGCAATTTATATAAACGTGATTCTGCATAACCACATATCTGATCAGAAGCATCAAATCCCAATAAATACTCTCAGTAAACTCATGTACTCCCCATTTGTGATCTTAAATCATCCTGAAATGTTGGCAATGCTGTGACTAAATGGACCTCACTATATCCAGATAATACATGACAAAAAAGCTCCTTATGAGAGCTTCAAACCCTGCGTCAACATAAATAATCTTCCAGATGCCCCAAACAGACCACTCTCTGGTTAGATACAAGGAAGTCAGGAGAACTGGTCACTTTTCCTCTCAAGTGTTTCTCTTCTCTAACCCAAACCCTCTTGATCCTGCATCTCACTGAAAATCACTGCAGAAACAATGTCAGTGAAAGTTTCTACTCGTTTCTTTCCCATTAAACTACATGGGAATGGAGTAGAAAGGACTCGAGTCACTACAAGAAACAGGTTGCCTAAAAGAAGTAAAAAAAGTAAAAATACTACTGGTACCTCTGTCCCATTTGGCAGGAGAAAGCAGTCTGCCAGTTCCCAGCTCACAGCCCTTGGCTGTTTCCCGGCTGAGACTTCTCCCCAGGGCTGTCTCTGAAGTTTTCCCATCAAAAAGTGCAAGGGAACAGCATGGTCTGCCCCAGGAAGAGGACAAAGACTGGCCAAATTTCTGACCACTCTGCAGTCGTTCCCTGCAGCTATGAAATCCTGTTCATCCCCCACTAAGAACATTTTCAAAAGGGCCCAGTCTTCCAGACCTAGAAACTTAAATGAAAAGCGTGTTTAGGAAGAGTCCAGATTCAACCCTACCATGTAAGGCTACATACTTTGGTCCCTTGAAAGAGTTGAACCTCCCTCACAGATCATAAGCTAGAATTTAGCACAGGCTGCAGACAAGTTACTGAAATTTGTAAAGCACTTTGTGATGACGGGCTCTACCATGTAAGCTCATTATTTTGCTGGCCTAATAAGTTAAAAGATTAGATTTCTTCAGATGTCAGTATTTTCCTATGAGGAAATATGGCTTTATGCTTTCCCAAAGTGACTTCTGGGATATCAAAGTGATCAGCATTACCGTAATCAGATATATGCAGTTATTAATATAGTTCTTCATTTCTATCAGTTAATCCAATCAAACTTTGTATTTCATTTCTAATACCATTCTCCAGTCAGTGACAACCAGTATGAAGCCTTGTGACACAAAAATGTCAAACTGCTGGCATTCACCTGACGTCAAGAGCACCAGTGAGACTTTTCGAGTCTGCTGGACTTCTCCAGACAGAAACAAACAGCCAGCCTGACGATAATTTCATCACGTAACAGGGTGCAACAGGAACAGCCTTGCATCTAATTAATAAGATCACCGTTCCCTTCCCCTTAGAAGGATTCAGGATGGGAGATCAGTTGATGAGCTGAGGAGGACAAACACTGTGGTCACATCACATTCCAGCACCCAGAGGAAAAGTCTGTTTGAACTTTCCATCCTGAAAGATCTGCAGAATTCTGCATTATAATCTTAAAGCAGTCTATCTGCTTCAGACACTAAACATTGAGGAACAAATTTTGCTGTCTATGATTGTTTTATTTTCTGCCACACTGTTCCACCAGTTAGAATGCCCCTGTGCATTGCTGCTGTAAGAGGCAGAAGGAACACTTGTACCGGATCTGCACTTTAAGATACTAAACCCATTTTTAAACTAAGGAATAAGATGTAGTTCAAAATGCTTAGCTAAAAAAAACTATATAGTTTCACTGACCTACATTAATCCTTGAATTTATAGCTTCCAGCTCAAAAGGCAGGTGAACAATTATTTTTATAAAGTAATCTTTAGTGTGCCAGTCCTTTTTTTAGTAAAAATGCTACCAGCAGAAATCCTAAGACACTGACTCCTCTTACCAGTTTCTCCTGAGAGATTAAAGACCTTGTTTCCAACGTACTGATATATTACTGTAGTCTGAATGATGTCTTCAGCAAATGGGATAAAGGATTTTTGGTTCTCTTGCTGCTCAGCTAACTCAAATGAGGTTTTGTGCTGTCAATGGGAGCTGTTTAACAGCATTCACCTCCATCGTCCCTTCAGTGTTATTTACAGGGAAATGCTAACAGAAGGAAAACCTGGCTATTCTTAGTTACTGCTGAAAAACTAGAGCTCAGGGAACAGATTTGTTGAGTAAGCAGGTGTTATATACAGACACACACATACTGACATATTTTTTTGTTAATAAGCACTGATGAAGTATTCATAGGATACTTGCTTAAAGTGATTCTCTGCAATTACCAATTTTTAAATCTCTGAAGATGTATTCAATCAGTCATAAGCAATCTATTTATTCTCAGTGATTTCTTTTCCACCACAATAGGAAATGCAAAAATAAATAAATTACTAGAAACAGTGTACAACACTGAGTTACAGGAAAAAGCACTTTTTACCATGTTATTACAATTTAAAGCGTTCTCCTGTTAGCAAAGATACAAGGCAAAATATTTCTTTATTGCTAATCTACTATTTTGCTACTTCTGGAACAATTCCAACTGCATTATCATTTAATATGCATTAATTCCTGTTATTAATTCCTCTTATTAATATGCATTAATTCTGTTTTCTCTTTCCAGTAACAAATGAAAACCAATATAGACCAGAACAAACCTTTCCTTCTATTTATCATAGAGGCATAACTCAAAATAATGACAATGTCAATTTACTGCAACAGGGATTGAGAACTGCACAATGCATAAGAATCAGCTCCTGAAGCTTCTGATTTGTGTAAGTAGTCACCCCTTCAGTTATTAACTGTACTGAATGGGTCTGCTGTGCAGCCCAGAGCAAGAACAGTGTCAGTAAGATCTGGTTTCATGCATCAAATGCAAATATATTTATTACAAGACAATTTTCCAGAATTAAGTCCAAGTTGGTTAAAATTTGCAAAGTCGTGATTTGAGAAAACCAAGTACTGTAATTGAATCTCTGACATTATAATGAAGACAAGAAACAGAATATTCCAACAGGTTATTAATGGAGACTTCTGTCCACATTACACTGCTTTTTTCTAACAATCACAGAATCACAGAATTTTCATGGTTGGAAGGGACCTTTGAGATCATTGAGTCCACAATATCCCTTACTAATAAGATGCTTGCAAGATCTTTCCTTCTTAACCCTTCTCTCTGTATAGTACCCTGGATTATTTCTTGGTATTTTAAATTATATAATTACCCAGTTATCTGGGGAGACTGGGGAGAAGAACAACAACCACCAATTCTGCTCTTCCTCTAATTACCTATATTAACCGCAAATAGTTGCTGGGCTGCCTTTGTTTTCCTTGCTTTTCATTCAAGCTGTTTTCTCTGTAGTGACTAAAATATTTATATATGCTCCTCTGAAAATCTCAGCCAAAGAGACTAAAGATCACGGTCCCTAGTGAATTTCAATGGACCCTGGATACCTCGTTCAAATGCCTTGGAAAATCCTAGCCATTATTTTTTAGAGAAAAATAGTATTTCTACTTCTTCCCTATTTATTAGTCTATCTGCTTCCTCATTAAACACAGGTAATTTAAGTACCTCAGTTTCAATAGGGAAAAAAATGAGGATGTAGTTATAAGATTAACATCCATTGGCATCAAAGTGACTGCAATTGTGATGCTTTTTATTTATGATAGTCAAAGAATGTTTATTCAGTAATACACCTGGAAACAGTAGCAAAGCACTGAAACAGCTGAGCCACATTTCAGTAAACCACATATGCTCTGAATTCAGCATTTGAATGTGCAACCCTTAATTCAATACATGTGTCATTCTCTCTCACAGAAATAGGTTTCCATTATTTTACTTAGTTCCTGTGATACGCAAAGTTAGGTATTTTCTAATTAACCAAATGAGAAGAGTTTAGGAAGGTTTTTTTTCTGCTGTTAGTTATTCTCTTTTTTATATCTATTTTCATGGTTGAAAGCCTGCTCAATCTAAAAATGATGCATTTCAGGTGATATTTAATGGCAGAAGCAGAGATGATACAATCAATTCCCTGCAGCGAATGAGGAATAAGTAGCACATTTGCAAGCGGCCAGCCACTGTACACATCTTTGCTGTTACTACTGTGTGAGCTCTTCCCTGATGTCACTGCCATCCCCCCACCAGGTTCCCTGCCTGGATTTCACACGCCCAGGAGTGTGTTTGCACTCACCACACGCGAGATGCAGCGTTTGCCAGGCAGGATTTTTAACGGCGTGCTCTCTCTCTGTCTTTTCCCTCTAGACGCTCCTATCCCCTATGTTTTTCTTCCCCAGGTCTCATCTCGCTGCAGGAGCTGATGTGGCTACAGCCAGGGGGCCAGCAAGCACCTCCCGGACCTGCTCTGTGACTCAGCATCCAACAAGCCTTCAGCATTCCAGAAACTAGCACTACCTCTCCCCACTGGCGGAATATATTCCTTATCCTGCAGACACAGCCAGCTTCCCCCAGTGCAGGAAGGGAGGGTGATGAAAGGACATACCCCCCGGCAAGTGCAGGTGGGATGCAGCTTGTCGAGGTGGCGGGGCACCCGCTAACCTGTGGGGCTGTGCAAGGCACCCACTCCCACACAGAACGGTGGGTTCAAAAATGCCACTTCAGCCCCATGGCTGCTTCACACGTTTTTCAGCCGAGGCAATATTAACAATGCCTGATACAACATTTTTTTCCAGCTGACTATTAGGTAATTAACAACCAAACACATACTGTTCACAGAGGGAGGGGTCCACGTGTGCAGTGTGGCATAAGGACTCGGGGATGCAAAACTGGCCCATCAGGTGTTATTAAATGTAAATGAAAAATAACAATATAAACTCACTATAAAAAGGCATTTACCCCAGGAATGGTAGCATTCTGCTGTGACTGCCTGTAATGCTTTACTGGCACTATCTTGCCCCTTCGGCTCACACAGCAAACAGCTTTCAGGTTTATTAAACTAGCTATTTCTCAATACTCTGTCTCTTTGAAAGTATAGGTACATCTTCAAGTTACTGAAAGCGGAAACTAAAGCATTTGTACTCCGTTTTCCAAAATATGAAAATCTTCAAATGCACAAACTATTAATGACAGAAATTTGTAAGCATTTGTTATGGTAAAACACTTAATGGGCAAGAATAATGTAATTTAACTTATCTTCTTTTTAAAGGTGGTACCTGTACTGTACATCTAGATTGGTTAGACAGTTTTCTTGAATATATCCTAAATTGTCAAATGCGCAAATAAAAATAATGTAGATTGCTTTAAAAATTTTTTATTATTATTTCCAGAAAATTACATAATTAGAAATAGCTGTCTTTGTGCGTAAAACCTCCAACAGTATATAGTTTTCTGAAGGACAATAAGGACAGGCTTGTCTATTCACTGAATTACAGCCCAGAGTTTTATCCAAAATGTAACAGTTTGATCACCCTAGTTATTTACAGGACAGCCAAGCAATAGATTCTGGGACTCGTCTTCCTGACACATATTTTACTCTAGCTTGCAAAGGTTACAGAAAATGTACAGATAGAGGGAAAAAAAAAAAAAAGTCAATGAAAATTCATTGTCATTATTGAGTTAGGACCCCTAACGAAATAGATCATGGTATTATATTGATCACCTCCGAGACTGTCCTGCCCCTCCCCACAATGCAGTCATCTATAGCAGATAAAATTTGATCAGAAATGCACACTCTTGAACAAACTGCAGGATTCAAAAAGTGTAAGAGTATTTACTCTCAGCAATATTTAAACAACCATTTAAAAACAATCAAGACTAGTAGGATCCGTGCAGCCATATCCACCCGAGAATCCTGACTCTGCATTCCAGCGCAGATATCTGAGTCAATGTAACCACACTGCATCATCATAATCCTGCCTCAGCATATTCCCTCTTCTGCACTCAAATCCACAAATAAAAAAATACTCCTTTTTTACCTTCGATGGCGAATTCCTGCTCGTCCTTTTGTTCATAATAACTATTCCAAGTTTGTATCTTTGAAAAATACAAGGAGGGTTGCACCAATAAACTTCACAGATCCTCTCCTGCGGCAGAAAGCAAATTAAAAAAAAAAAAAAAAAAAGACTTCAAACTGTGACCTCAGAGCAAAGCACAGCCGTTAGCATCCCTCAGCCAACCTTCAGCAGAAAGCAGGTTAGACAGCAGGAAAACTGGCTCTGTACATGGCTGCAATGCTTTCAAATCAAGCATTCTGTGCTGTAAGCTCGGGGATTTATATCTTCTTAAATAGGCCGTCCCACTCAATGCTGCTTGTGTGCATGAAAATATGAACCATTTCACTGCAGTCACTTTATGCAAGAAACTACCCCAGTCATCTTTACAATCTCTGTCACTCTGCTCTGAGACTAAAGAATGAGCACAGCATGCATAATTCATGCATTAAAATCTTCTGTGCACTTCCCACAGCAACTGTTACAGCCAGTAATGGGATATTGATCAGCTCATCGCTAAAACAATCGGGGCTGGGCAATTGCTTTGCTGCAACAAACAATATTCTATCCAAAATAGGATGCAGACACGGGCTCCCCCCTGCAGCACTCAAGCCTAACTCCAACATACATGGCGTGGCATTTACATATTGCAGAGTGTCTAATCTGGACTCTGCATTTCTTTGACCTTCGAAAAATGCTGCATTATCTCAGCCTTTTATTTGAAGTTTGTATTCCCTGCAGCCTGTTTCTCCTCTTAACTCCACACAGCATGAGAAGCAAGTACGGTTTTCTAACCCCACGTTCACAGCACAGCGAACCTCCAAAAGGAAAGAGAGATAGAAGAGCTTTCTACCCCATGACACATTCTTTGCCCCATATACACCTGCACCTTCTTTGTACCCGGTGACTAAATCAGTCTCACTTGAATCCTTTCATTACAATGCATATATTACATTCTATCTGAATAGAGATGCACAGATGCATCATTTTTGTCTAGCACAACTCCCATAATTTGTATCTGCCAGATCAATTAAAACCAGTCCCAAAGTTTCTACTTCTTCCCACAGATCTGAACATCTTCCAGCCTTTTCAACACATTCCCACTTCTTACACCCCCCCTCGTTTAAACAAGCCTCATCAACAGTTTTCCAGCCCTGAGTTCAGCCCCTGTCTCTAGCAGCATCTTGGCAACCCCACCCTTTGGCTGCCACCTGCTTGTCCCTCCATACACAGGAAAAACACCACTGCCACCATTTCAGAAGAAAAAGATGAGAGAAGGAAGACAGACGAGGAAAACACTAGCGCCATGACTGAGGCCAAACTCCAAAGCAGTACTTGAAAACAAAGGAACAGCATCTCTGTTTACCCTCGTGTTGCCAAACATCATAGTCACTGGGGCGTGAACCACACAGACCTGTAGCTTCCTGGAATCCACAGAATTATTCCTTAATCTTGATGGAGCTTGGGTCTGATCTTTTACCACGAGAACACGTTGTCATTACTAAAATGAAGAACTGTTATTGAAGTTTCTTTGAAAAGAAATCCAAGAGGCTAGTATTTCTTCCTGAGATCGAAGAAGGTAAAATTGGCTAAAACAAAAATCTTAATTGGACTGCAGCATGAACGGAGACACTCCTAATACTGACAAAAACCTGAATCTGGGCTAAATTATCAACTCTCCTGCAACTGTACGCATTCAGAGTCTTCCCAAGTAAGTTAATGGAAAACTGTCTGGAGCAAGCAGGATTTGGCATACGGTCTGGAAACTAGAATGAATAGAGGCTTTTTCAGAGGAAAACTGAGAAGTTTTTCTTGGTTTGTCTCTCGCAAAAGCAATCACCAGTTGCTATCTACCTAAAGCAACTCTCCAGTACCTACTGTTTTCTCTTATGCTAAAGCACGCCCATACATTTCAGTGAGCTGGAAAAGGTGTCACCACGAAATTACCATGTGCCATTCTGGTATGTCCTTTCTCAACAGCTGCCAGGGCTCTAATGTAACAGCAGTTAATATCTACTTTGTGATAGATAAAAAACAACAGTTTAGGTTGTCACATTCTTTATCCATTACTACAGCCTGAGTGCTGGGCCACAATCACCTCTGAAAAGCATTGATCTATAACTTACAAGCCATATCAGAAAACATGGTTTTGTGAACCTGACTGCCTAGTTAATCAGATTAGAATGGGAAGAAACCTCACAGAGACAAGATTCATGCCCCAGGTCACGCAATCCCCACACGCTCAATCTGCTCTTACTCCAATCAGTTACAAATGGGAAGTTTACTGGGGAAAAAATGCTCATGTAGGCACTGCAGACTAGCTCATCCTACGCTTACCATTACAGTGGACATCTGCCACATCTTACTATGTTGGGATTATGCTCCAGATAAAGATGTCTAAATTTGGATAGCTAGCAGTGCATGCCTACGCATGAGGAAGATGCCCATCCCCTGTCAGAAGACTGTTAGAAGCTGTTTGGCTCTCCAGCTCTTGCAGTCTGCTTAAGAGTGAGTTCAATCATTCCCATTTCCATTGACTGTATTGACTAGGCTTCTGCCAGTTACGATCAGACTGCAGACATGTGAATCACATGTAGATACCACCACATAGAACACCCAATCTAGATATTGCAGTCTGTCACTGTATCCATGTGGTTTAACGGAGTATTTCCCCAGCACAGTGTAGGAGACATGGTAATTTTGGGCAGAGGTATACTTTGACATCTCCTACTCTCCCTATTCAAGCTGTGTTTGGGATTCCATAAAGCCTTTGAGCAATTGCTTAAAACTGTTGTCATATATAAATGCCATGACACAAGTGCCATTTTGGACAGTTCTGTCCAGAAAATTTGATTTATGATTACTCAGAAAATGAATTTTGATAACTCAGAAAGAAACCAACTTTCTACATATTGTAAGGAGCTAAAGGTGAATTACACATTGAATTTGGAGTTGATATTCCTACTTGAAATTTGAAATGGAAAACATCTCCATGTGGATGTGATTGGTATTGTAATGAATCAGTTAAATAAACATTTTATGTAGAAAAAAAGCATTCTTAGAATTTCTGCAATATTTGCCAGGTATTTTGGAATTTGTATGTAATCTGATGGGTTCCTCAAAGGAAGGCTAGAAGGTCTGGGGAAGAAAGTAAGTCTTACCTCTATCAAAGAACTTCATAAGAAGCACAAACAATAAAGAGAGAAAATGGTGCCACTTTCTTGGAAGATCAGAAAGATAAGAAAAGTTCAATATTCAGAAGGGTAAAGTCTAGAAAATGGCCCAGTGAGTATTTTGTTGAAGTTACTGGTGTCAGCAAACACAAATGAGTGTTTGTTATAGGCGCATTTCATTACATTGAAGTACTGCCTATGTATTTCACTGCGTTAGATATGTATCCCAAAGAAATAGGACAATCTGTGCTGATAGAACATTAGCCTTCTCTGCATATTTGTATTTTTTAGCATTCCCTGATTTGCCAGTGATGAAAAACATGTAATGAAAATGCTCCGCTCTCCTTGTTTTATTACTCCGGTTCCACACCATATCAGGCACTGACATTCTTACCATGTCTAGGTAGAAATCAGAAGCTCACAGGCATAAACACAAAGATTTATCCATCATCATAAATAGGAGTTTGAGTACAATACACATAGCCTACCAGCCCTCCTGGCATATTACCCTTTCAAAGCAGAAACTTCAGACTTGGGAACCTTCTACCTCATCTAAAATGGGAAAGTGCTCATGGGTCTGCAAGGTTTTAAGATATGCTACACAGTAGACTGACAGGTACTCTCAATCACAGGATCCCACTTCTAGCAGAGTATATTCGGAGTGCACAAAGCTATTTAATGCAGACAGTTCTTGTAGATGTCTTACAAACCTTCATTTTAATTCAGTAACTAGTTGTTATAATCTGACTGTTTCATGTTCCTCTTTCTATTATTCTTTCTTTTGTTATTCTCCCTTGCTGTAGTCTAACCTCAGCCTTGGTTCATAGACTCATAAGATCATTTAGGTTGGAAAAGACCCCTAGGATCCTTGAGTCCAACCATTAACCTAACACTATCAAGTCCACCACTAAACCATGACCCTAAGCACCACCTGCCATCATCATCATCTTCCTCTTCTGGTCCTATCCTACACTGAGTAAAAACACTATCGTTCCACAACAAATTAATTCCATTCTCCTTTACTTTTTCTAGGTAGAAAACTCTTACTCTATCATTTATCACATCTACAATGACTGTCATCTCCTCGACTCCAATTCTCAAATTGTGTCTCCTGTTTCTACTTCTCTTTCCACATGCCTATTTCTCCAACAGAAATCTGACAAAAGAGCAACTTGTTATTTAATTCCTTTGCTTTACCTTCCTTGCCCTTCCTCATCCTTGAAGCATAGAAAATGCCTGTGTGCTCGGTCCTGCTATACATTCCACCCTCCTCAGAGTCACAGCACTCTGACATAGTTTCATTATTTCCTTAAGAAATTCTCATTTCCCCATCCCTGCCTGCTTTCATTACCTTCCCATTCTCACCATTTTTTCCTTTCACAAAGAAAAAAACTCCCTAGTGTTTCTCTTAACCTCATTTACTTCTGCAGCCACCATTACATTTTCCTGCTTCCTTTGAACTCTATACAGCTCTAAAACTACTGCATGAAGTTCCTTTCCTCCTTTCCTGCTGGCTTTCACCTTTTGCATTCAAACATAGCAGCTCCTGAAATCTAGCATTTCGAGTTACCCAGACCTCAGGAGCCAGGCTCATTTTTCATTCTTCCTGACATGCCAACAGTCTTCCATGGCTGGGAGTTTTTACTTTGAAGTTTTGGCTTTCTTGACGCAGTCTTATCCTGCTCTCTCAAACTGTTGCTCTGGATGTCATTTAAAACAGTATTTCTGACACTGTTAATTCAGACATCAGCTTAAGTTCAACGCAGCCAAATAGGGGGTTTATTACTCACCCCACAAACTCATCCTGCCAGATCCTTTCTGAGTCACTGTGTACAGTGGCACCATCTAGCCTACCATTTAAGACACCTATCTGAATGTTATCTCCAACCTAGATCATCCTTAGGTCATCAAATTCAGACCAAGCCTTGCAGAATCTTTCTTCAAATATTGCTTATATGCAATCTTTTAATATGCACTTAATTAATAACTTTGTCCAGATCCTCATCTCAATAAAAAATTTTGTTCTCTGGTAGTGACAAACACAGCACCTAATCAGAGTGCTCTTGCAAAGGCCATTCTTCTGGTGCATCACTCTGACTGTGTGACCTCTCTCCTTCATTCCTCCACTCCCTTCTTTGTTATCTAAAATACATGCAACTTCATGTTCCTTTCCATGGATCACTCTCATTATTATTCTCACTTGGTACTGAACAGCCAACTTAGAATTAGTCTGTAACTTATTTTTCATTAGCCTCTTGTTAAACTTTCAGTCAAGCACTTCTGTGCTTCCTCCCATTACACTTCATGCTTTGGAAGAACTCTCTGCAACACCTGCAAAGTCACTGCATTGCCCTCCTTCAAACCCTTTCTTAAATCTTGTTTGCTACGATAATTATAAATAAATTGACAGCATGTAGGCTGTTCAGGAAAGATTCTCATGTCTACTCTCATGGCTGATTTTCTTTCACTGTTTCTTTGCAATTCCACATCTGTCTTCACCTTTTATGCTATACTTCCACTCCTAATTGCTTATAAGTAATTGTCGCTGTGAGACGGACAGACTTTTTATTTTGTTTGTTCAAAGGGGCTTTTAAGTATTACAGTCATCAACAGCACCAGACGGCATAGGAGACTAGGAATCTAACAGGGGTTATCTAATAGAACCTGGGGAGTCAGCAGTAGAATCTGGGCTGCCTCACAGTTCCTACAGACGACTTGTACAAGGCTGAACAACTGCTTGTTGTGCTTTACTGTTTAAGCCAGTGTTCTAAGATATCAAAGACACTAATTAATTATATGAAAATGCTGTCTTTAATCATTGCCCTGAAACAGTCAAAATATTTAATACAATTATATAAATTGTATACCAATATAATTTTCCCTACATATATTATACTGTATTCTGTTATACAGCACAGGTTTAAAATACGCTACGTATTCTGTAGTTATAAAATAATATAATAACTATAGTTATTAGTACAATAGACTACAGACTACTATATCTGCCATATTTTAGGTGTAAAAGTGGTTCCGTATATACTGAGAAAAACGCCCCTCTGTGTGTTCACGTTTTATATGAAGTCTAAGCCTTTCTTCTCTTTCTGTAGAGGTCCTGAATATGAGGCAGTTTTTACACAAAATGTCATTAGACCTAGCCAGACATACAGAGCTGGAGAAAGTACTACTTTCATGTTCTCCTATGCCTTTGGTTTCAAACAGCAACAAAAGCTGTATCCAAGATAACGGAGAAAACTTCCTTCCAAATACTTTCCCACACTTACAGAGTGATTTACTTCAAATCGGTGCCGCTCCAAAACTAGCCAAAGCGCAGCATGACTTGCTGTAGTATATCTACTGACACTCTACAGACTGTCTGTAATACTGATGGGAAAATTCTGTTCTTCAGGTCTTCTCTTCACCTGGTTTTCTGGTCACCTCACTCTCCTCAGGTCAACAGCCCAAGCCCGCGACCGCACTGAACTTGTACATACATTTTGAGCTCTTGTGCTTAGCAAAAAAATCTGTTTGATACGATCTTTTCCTATATCCTCATTACTGCTGGTTTGCACTCTACTGCGTGTGCTTCCTCTATGATGTTTCTGACCTCTGGATTGATTTTTCTATCCATCATTAGTTAAGAACTCTCTTCATTCGGTTTACCGGTCCTCATTCATCACACTAACAACTTGCATCACTGGATAAACAAAGCAAGCTCTTATACTTGATCCAGCAGCAATTCCCTGTTGGGTTGCCTGACTTTAAAGCCAGACCCTTCCGATATCCTCATCCAAAGACCCAGAAAAATTCAGGGAACACCACAGGAATTAACTGAATTATGTATTTTGGTGAAAAGTGGAATAAGCCCAAATATCCATCACCGTGAGCAGAAATTCAAGGCCACTGCCTGCGCAGAGCATAGCAACAAGTTCAGGGCTGCCAGCTCTTTAAGTGTGCAGTTCAAGCCAAAGAATGTTTCCAGTTGACTGAAAAGCTTTAACTACAAGCCGTTCACCATACAGACAGGAGACAAACTGCTGCATCCAAAGATCTTGCTGGGGTCACTCTGAAAAGGGTTTGGCAGGAGGGGGCTCCTGGGTGAGGGCAGGGCTGCAGGCAGCCGGGGTCCGCAGGCAGCCCCTCACCCCTGGGGCAGAAGCCCGTGGCCTCTGAACAAGCAGCGTGGGGCTGGGCCGATTGCAACTGGGGCAGCCGTGGATCAGGATCACCAGACAAGGACATTGCGACGGAAAGTGGCAGGTCAGGAGCAGAGGCAGCAAGGTGCCCAGTCGGGAACAAGCACAGCTGAAACCCATCTCAGGCAAGGACCCAGAGAAGGCCAGCCCTAAAAGCAGCTCTGAGAGGAAAGGGTGAGAAGCTTTCCTACAAATCTGATCCCAGGCTACACAGCTCCACCATTTCAGAGTCGGGTTGAACACTGGGAGATAAATCCTCAGAGCAGGAAGGAGCTGCACAGTGGGCTGGTGCTCTCTGGATCCTGACATCTGCTACAAGCAGGAATCATAGAACCACAGAATAGTTTGGGTTGGAAGGGACCTTTAAAGGTCATTCACTCCAACCTCCCCTGTAATGAGCATTTTCAACTTGATCAGGTTGCTCCGAGCCCTGTCCAACCTCACCTTGAATGTTTCCAGGGATGAGGTATCTACCACTTCTCTGAGCAACCCGTGCCAGTGTTCCACCACCCTCATTATAAAAAAATTCTTCCTTATATCTAGTACAAATGTCTCCTCTTTTACTTTAAAGCCATCACCCCTTGAATGAAAATTAATGAGATTTTCCAGAAAGACTTGTGAGGTGATGAAGCAATACAAAGAAATATGCAAAAGAGGTATTGGTTTGGATATGGAAAATATGGTAACAGAAGCTATGGAAAGAGTGTGAAACCAAAAAGCCAAGCAGTATTGTCAACAGCATCAGCAGAACGGTGAGAGGAAGGCCACCGCGCAGGCAAGGACAAGTTGGGGAACGCAAACATGGGTAGGCAGGTGTGAGAAAACTGGGTGGAGGTGAACAAAAAGAGAGAATTAATGTCAGCCTGGATGTGGCTCAATGGACTGAGAGCCAAAAGGATGGTCAAAGCTGCAGTAAGGAGCAAGAAGGATTTGAGGCAGCAGCACTGACCATCACCCAGTTTATTTTCCTTTCCCTCCTGTTTTCAGGCAATTGTGGTGGTGATTTTTTCTATCTGTAAAATGCTCTTGACATTCCCAGAGCATAGCATGTGTCAGAAGGGAGAGACTGAAATCATGGACGGTGCTGGTGTGTCCTCTTGGACCCTCTGCCCACCGCAGCAGGCCACTCTACTCAAGTGTACCCAGCCAACTCCAGAAACCTGGTGAACAGCCTGGTCCCCATTCAGCAAGATCTTAACAGTCCCAGGTAATAACCTAGTGCCCTGAAAAAGTGTTTCAGATGCCAAACCACAAAGATACCAATTTACATTTCCTGTGGCAAATTAATACTCCTAACAAAGTACAATACACTCAGAAGAGTTTTTCTCCTGCTCACTTTGTAATCTGCACATTTGGATTTTTATCTGTTTCCTACTCAGTCTGCAAACTGCTCAGGAGGAAACAAGGGTGCCTTCTCCCACATCGACCCACTGAACGCTAGAAGAAATACATTATTTGCTTGCTTGATTTTACTTCATAGCCTGCTAGCTCTGCATGTCACACTGCACTTCTGAATGAAGAAAATGTCAGTGTGTTCCCTGATAAGCAGCATGGGATAGCATTTGGCTGCATGCAAATCACAGGAAAACTGAGGTGGGAGGCCAGTATTTAATTTTCATCCTCATGTCAAACATACTTGCCAGGCAGTACCACCCAGCGTTTTGAAATGCAGGTCAACTTAGATCAGTAGCTTGCCAGTAAAGAAGCAAAAGTGACATAAAATAAACAGAAAGCCTCATACTTTCCTGCCACCAACAGCCTGCGTTGTCAGTGACAATCATCCTCTGCTACTCACCACTGGCACACAGCCCTGTCTCCTCTTTGCCAGAGCGTGGCTTTTGACTTTGTCATCGCCATTTGTTCACAGTTCTCTGAATCAGCAGATGCTCCACCACAAAACACACACCATTAGTCCTATCTGACCAGAGAGAAAATAAACATGCAAATACAAATGGAAAAAAAAAAAAAAAAATTAACTTGTGAACAACTGCGTTCCTCCAACTATAAACCAAATCAGACATTCAGGTTCCTTCCCCTGCAGTAATATCCATTCCCAGCTCCAAGAGCAATCGTGTTTCAGTCACCTGCTCTCTCCTCACTAACTGCAAACACATACACAATATAAGATGAGCAGTGCTAAATATGCATCATACATCACAGGGGAAAGAACCTAGCCACTAATGGAAGTAGAAAACTCTGAGTTTTCGAAACTCAGTGAGAATTTAGTGGGGAACTTAATTAAATCTGTGAATTTCACCACTTTGGGTGAAAACCCAAACTAAGGCAAACCAGGATTGCCAATCCCTTAAAATTCTAAATGAGATGCTCTCTTTCCTCTAATTTTTATTTTCTAACCTATAGCAATGTAATCAGTGCATGATTTTTAGGATTACTCCCCAAACTGTAACCAGCATAAACTTTTGGGGTCTTCATGCGATATTTTTTTTTTTCAGCAAAAGGCAGATTTCACCAAAATGTAGAGAACAGGATATTTCCATTGAGTGATGCTGGAACTTAAATGTATAGATTAATGTCAAAAACTTTCTCTGAACAGCTAAAGGAATAGCAGTCAGCACTTCACGAGAAACAAAACATATGATATGAACTACAAAACATGAAGGGCTGCAAACATTACACAGGGTATGCAAGTTGTTTTGCTTGTTTTAAAAGAAACAAGAACAATGTTACTAAAACCAGATTCTTAACTGGGACAAAACATAGTTGGCTTTGAGGTAGTAGGAGCTCAATTTCAAGTCCCAAAATGAAATATTGTCATGTAAGGGATATACTGCGTGAATATTGTCTTGAAATGAGTAAATACTAAGTATATAAATAACAAATGAAGGAAACCTTTGAATGGGTGCTATCTATTTCTGAAAGAGAAATACTTTTTGGTCAAATGACTAATGTTGCACAGTTTACTTGATTTTAGTAGTAGAAATCAAAACAAAACAAAAAAACCCCACAAATCTAAATGAGATGATAGTATCATACATACATCTTATTCACACAATGTACAACTTTTTTAACACACAAAAAATAAGCTATTACACAGATATATATATATATAGAAAAAATCTAAGCAATTTAATGTAATTAAGTATTTCTAGTCATAGGATAATTCTTTTTTTCTGCCATAGTTCCAAGACCAAACTTTTTTTTTTTTTTAGGAAGATGATAATAGAATTGTCTAGGTTGGAAAGGACCTTTAAGATCGAGTTCAACCATATGATGGGATGGCTGAAGGACTGCAACATTCTCCCACTGCTTACAGAAACATTCATATAGCTTCGCTACAGTGTGGACAGTCCTATGAAGAGTAATTAAAGAAAACTTCCAGAAAATGCTTCTTTGAATTACTGAGGTCTGCAAAACCTATCAGTAGCTCCTTGACAAATATAGGAAATATGTTCCATATAAACTAAAAGACTAAATACTGTGCCTTATGGGGTACGTCAGCTAAAAGACAGCAAAAAGTAGCAACTGCAGTATTTGATAACTCTCCAGCTAAATAGTCAGTTAAATAATTGAAAATTAACTGTTTGGGACTGTCTGTGAAGGTAGTAAGCAGCAACATTCATAAAAAACACAATCTGTACCAAAATACCAAATATCCAAGCCTCCTAGTTATTCCATGTGAAGATTTTAACTTCTGAGGAATACGAAAAGATATTATATGTTAGCTTAATTGTATGCTTGAGGGCGATAATATTTAGAGTTAACAAAAAATTATGGACTCTGTTCTGTACGTACAGCTTTTACTTGCAAGAGCAGTACAAGCTGAGGGTACTGGCAAATAATCAATCTGTGGTCAAATCTTGAGATACAATTGCAAATATACCATCTGTCACTTAAGATTTGACTAAATGTGATTGAAACCATTCTAGAACAGTTTCACCAAATTTCACATAGAAAGCACTTATCTGTTCAAGCATGAGAATGATCTAAAATAAGAAAACTGCAGGCATACACTTTAAAAAAGAACAGAATTTATCCATTACAGAATGAAATATAAATGTATTTAGTAAAGAATTAAGGAAGTTAACCTTGAACTTAGGAGTGGAATTGGCCATATTCCATCCCTTCACCCTGTTTCCAGCATAGTTTCTGCCAAAAAGCATGTAAAAAGTTTTGTCCCTATCAGATTGAGTCATGTCCTGAGATAACCAGACCACAAAGGAGGAGAGGAATCTTCCGGACAATTCAATTATGATCTTACTAGGGTATTTTCAGACTACTGATATGTTATCATCTCTTAAAAAGCTGGCAATTTTTTTGTGATAGGAACACTGAATTTGCCAAAAGTTTCTTACCAGTCTCTCATTTCCTAATATATATATTAAAAAAAAAAAATATTGCTGTGCCGCACAAAACATGGAACACAGATTACTGACATTTAAATGACCTATGCAAGCTTGTAAACTGTGGTCAGGGTTTGAAAAATCTTTTTTTTTTAACCTGCAGTCTCCAATTCTGCCATAGAGCTACAGGCAGTTTCTATTAACTTCAGAAGGACCACAAGGTTGCTCAAGTGTCGGAAATGTTTGTGTCTTAGTAATTAGTTGTGTTTAACACAAAGACCTACAAAGACATCTGCTATCACCATAAGAACACGCTGAGATATCAATGAACACCACTGTTGTTTTAAAAGAAACAGTATGACTTTAATTGTGGCTACTGAATGGGAGACAATAATACTTGTTGCTGACAAGACTGGATGGAGGAGGTGGGTTTGCACCAACAAGCAGCAAATTACTGTACAGCATCATGGTCAGTGACTATTCTGTTCTGACAAAAAGTAAGGAACACCCTGCAGGAAGGACAACACAGTTTGTGAATAACAAACCCTATACAAATCCCTGATGACTGAGGTTTCACTGTCTCCACTATCTCCACCTCTAGTTCCTCAGTGATATATGTGTACCTTGAAGGTCAGATAGCTGTTTTAATTTGTATGTTTTCAGTAAAAACAATGTGCATGGCATATTTTGTACAGGAGGGCAGGAGATAGTTGAGTCAGATGCCTGTGCTGCCCTGGCATGTGGAGTCTGGGACTGAAAACCTTCAGAGGGAAGAGTGCGACTTCTCCATGGGCTTTGCTCTTCAAGCTGGGCAAGCTCATACAGTATCCTCTGCCTTCCCAAGGAAGTCTCCCCCAGGATGTCACCAACTCAGAAGGGGCCTGTGTGGGGTTAGTCGCTGGAGGCAGGATGGTGGGGGAGAGGACACAGCAAGCTGGGATGATGTAGCCCAAAACAAGCAGGAAACCCCTGAGAGAATCTGGGACTTCCCTGCAGTAAGAAGCAGATCTGCAGCCAACCCTCAGTGGTTACAAAAAACAGGAGGGGACAGCCTACTGTTAGCTCCACCATACTGTAGGAAAAAGCCAGCTCTGCAATAGCACAGAGGGAGTGACTGGTTTTCAAAGCCTTTTATTTTAATGTGGTTTTCCTATTTAATGAGATACTTGCTTCAGTTTATTAATTTGTGTCCTAATGAATCCCATTTGGTGTATTTGAGTAGATCATCAGACAGGAAAAAGAGCTGTTACCTCAGCTCTCCAAACAAACAAAAGCTTGTCACATACATGGATTACAAAAAACCCTCTGACTTCTCAGTGCATCTTTTTGTTAATAAGGAATGTTCCTCAAGATATAAGTACGCTTGATGACTTGTTTAGTTTGATACATATTCTAATCCAAGAAAAGAAGCATGAAACTGGTAGTATAGGAAACCAAAAACCATATCAAGTGCTCTGCAGTGTTGGACTCATCATAAAGGTGGCACAGAACAAGAGTTTTTTTTGTCACAATGAGAAGAACACCAAAAACCAAAAGCATCAGAGACAAACTGGAGAAAATATGCGGCTTCTGTGATTATCTTTATATTGTTACAAGGTGTCTGGAAAGTACCTACTCTGCTAATTTTAAAAAAATACTTTAAAAACCTGTCTGGACATACAGCAGTAAAAATAGTTGGAACATCACCCTATGGTAGCCTAGCCTTTGCCCTTGAACCAAACCAGGTCACTTTCGTGGGTTTTTCCTTTAAAAGTTCAGACTCCTACCATTCTAATGCAAAAAAAAAAAAAAAAAATCTTGTAGCATCTCTGCCTTTCATGGTTCCCTATTTGTAGTCTATGCATGGTCCTACAACACAGCCATTTACCTCACATGTGACTCCAGCTGTGTTCTCCATGTCTTTTCTGGCTTCCCTTCAGCCATGGCATCAAGCTTGTCCTCTGGGACACCAATGAACCCTGAGCTGGGAGAACTGCTGGTACAGAAAGGAGTAGGGCTTTTGATCAGACAGAGCAGGCACCCAAGCCTTGGGCTTTATCGGAAGGTGCTGCCAGGAGAAAGGGCTTCAACTCCACGTCACCCAACTGGATGAGGAAAAGAAATGAGTTGCCCGGTGTGCTGATGTGCATAGGTTTCACTGCAATCCTCCTAACACTGAGTTAATTAAAATAAAATTTAAAAAACCACTACCAAGTAGCATATCGTTATATATATATAAATACATATATGCAGCTGTACACAAGGAGAACAAGACCAGTCCGGGATTGCTTCAGCATTCAGAATCACGACTGACAGCAATAGACACCTGCAGTATCTCTGCTGAGGCTCTTCCCCAGCACATTCATCACAGCAGACACACAAGAATCAACGATGCATAAGTCACCAGGAGGCATCAAGGGGGTTAGTGCTACAATTTTTCTTCAACATTCACCCCTAGGAGCTGTAAGAATTGTCGCAGAAAAGTAAGAAAAGCTTGTCAAAATAACCAGGCCTTGGTTATTTTTACTTACTAAAGTCAGTCTTATTCTCAAACTCTCATTTTTAGTGAAACGAAGACCTAGATCCAAGGTCCTTAGTCAGATCCCTAACTTCTCAGTCTCTGCTGCTTTTCGTTCTAGATTTGAAAAGGAAGAGATTTTACCTTTTCAAAGGGTAATTTTAAAAAATAAACTCAGACTGTTTTGTTTCCTTGACACGGGCAGTTTCGAAAATTTATTATCTAAAAAGTGATCAAAAAAGTTCACCTTCAAATCACAAAGGGTATCTCTTAACCAGAAAGAGTAATCAATGTATTATCTGTAGGCAAGGAAGTAAATAAATTGCATTAAGATTGCTAAGGCACATTTATGAAATACTGGAATTGAGGCTCTAATTCCTCTATGCAGTTAGATTCATAGGGGAATTTACAGAGTAATACTATTCATTATTAATTATTGGTATAATTCCATTATTATGATGATCAAGGAAGCTTTAAAACACTCATTTGAAAGAGGTAACAATCATCTGGGCCCTGATCCAGCAAAGCACTTAAAAATGTTAATTTTCATCATGAAAATAACGAACTGGATTTGAACAAGACTGACACGCTTAGGTTAAGGTAATCTTGGCTTTGTTAAGTCTATAATGGGAAAATCAAGTAGAAGCATTATAAAAGTAATCCATGAAATCCTGCCAGAACTTTGCCTCAATATAATACAATTATCATACATTCTCCAAGGGGCTACTTTCTACTTACTTACTACCAAGTAAAATGAAGAACTTTTATAGGAACTAATTTGGGGGAAAAAAAATCCATTGCAGACTCAAGCACACTTAAAACAAATATACAACAAATAGCTAGATGGTCACAAAATCCGTATCTGGTATGTAAGGCCAAGATACAAGCATCTGACCTGAACCCAAACCCTGAACCACGCCTTCCACATCTAATTTTGAAATGTTGTTTTCTTCTCTACACACATTTTTCAATAAGCAGTTGCACAAGCTCCTTCAGAGATAAAGACATGGGATAGTTATCTGGTTGTTCAGTTGCAGTTTGCAGAAGAAAAGGAACACATTTTATTAAACATCTTGGCGATGTTTGCCTTTGGAGTGGGTAGAAGCTGATCACATAGACATGGACAAACAAACTCCCAAGCCTCTGTAATCTTTCTGGAAGGGGTCCTCTCTGCATCCAGCTCCAGTCCTTTTTATCTTACCTGATGCAGAGAGGCTGGCTGTAAGGCTGTGAGTTTGTCACAGCTTGTTGAGACTCCCAAAAGCCATCTACCCATCTGCTTAAAAGCAGCAGTGCACCTCTTCAGAGTGCCCTATGGAAATTTGTTCTCTTTTGACCAATGACTTTCTTCAGCACATTGAAAATTTAAAAAAAAAAAAACAAAACAAAAACCAAACAGCCTGAAATGTCGATGAGGCTTTTTGGAAGTATATATTTTTCTTTTTTTTTTTTCCACCAATCATGAAAATGGTAGTAGTCAAAGAAGAGCGTCTTTGAATTTCTGTAATATAATTTAAACTGCATTTAGCAGCAGCAGAATGAATTACGAAGAACCCAAATAAATAGATCTTCAGCAGTTTTTGAGAACAACATGAATCATTTGCTGTCTTTTTATTCTACAGCATCTGATCATAATCCTCTTTTTACTTTTGTATTTTTGCTCTTTTTTCAGACCAATATTGTTCTCTGTACATAAAGTACTTCATTTTATGTATAGAGTCCAACAAATTCATCATCAGTATCTGATAACAAAACCTCTGCCCAGACCTCCTGGCTGTCACTTGCCCTACGCTAGACAGAATTTTCTCCTTCTACATGAATTCAGCACAATGTGGAATGTAAGTTGAGGAGCTTCACAGAAAATCACAATGCAAATTCTCTGTCCGCATTCCAGACACACTTACATTGTACCCTACCAAATTTTCACTGTGTTCCTACCTCTCTTCTCCTCTTCCTGAGCAGCCAGCAAACACAAGGTTCTACTGCAGTGCACACAGGGTTCAGAGATGCCCACTTCACATTCAGAGAGACTCTCCATCCACTGCATGTTTATATCACACATTTTTAATTAGCCTTCACAACTACCTTTATACTTAGATTATTAGCGTTCCTGAAGTAATGTCTATGGGTTTCAACACTGCACACTTACAATCTTTAATCTCACAGAATCACAGAATTACCTAGGTTGGAAGGTTACAGGGGGTTGTTGTGACCCAAGTGCAGGACCTGGCATTTGGCCTTGTTGAACCTCATCCCGTTGGTCTCAGCCCATCGATCCAGCCTGTCCAGATCCCTCTGCAAGGCCTTTCTACCCTCCAGCAGGTCGACACTCCCACCCAACTTGGTGTCATCTGCAAATTTGAGGGTGCACTCGATCCCCTCGTCCGTAACACCTCCTCCTGCCTACATGGAGCATGCAGAACAACCATAACAGAAGGGCATCATAAGCAGAAGTCAAGAAATTGATAAAGGATGTATAGGCCATTTTACCATTTCCATGTTACGTGACATTTCAACTCCATTAAATATAGCTCAGGATGAGAAAATACGATTGCAAATATCATTAACTGTATTAAATTATATTTGAGTTACTGAAAAGACAGTGCACTGCTGGTGGAACATAAATGGATTGCATGACTCATTCAGGCTAAAGGTTAATCCTACAGGTTTCAGAAACCAAATGGAATAAAGAGCAAAATAAAACCCCCACAACGCCAGTGAAGAACATTTCATTAACTACATGCATTTCTACAAACCTCCCAAATTTGAGACAAATGCTTTACAAATTAAAATAAGGTGACTGTCTGTATGCCATGAGGTGCAGGATCACGCAGAGGTAGTCAGCTAGCTCTGGAAGCTGCAGCAGAAGAGCTATCCCCAGCTTCCCGGGAGAGAGCATTACCTGCTGTGCTGCAATTACACGTAACAGTCCTTCCCAAATCTGTGCCGATGGCACAAACGTATCAGACGTGCCAGGGCATTGCATAGGCTGGCTTCTACAATACAAGCTAGAAAGGAACCGAGCAGAACAGCAAGAACTGAGGACAGAGCAGATATTACAAAAGGCGAGTGTTGCAGCAGTTCAATCACACATGGGATTTTCCATATTTCACAACTACGCTGACATTATATGCCACACCCCAGCTATGTCTTGATTTGAGATGAGACCCAAATGATAACTCCTCTTTATTGCCTTTCTTCTCACCCTCTCCTTTCAAGGTGCACCAGTTTCCTTTCAAGGGAAGCCTGGAAAGAAGCTGTGTTGTATTTAAGGAGATCCTTTAATGTAAAAGACAAAGAGATGAGGGCTGTTGGAGTGTACATGCATCTGGAGATCAGGATTTTGGGATGTACCACAGATGGCACGTGCACAGCAGGCATGCAGAGCTTAGCTTCATCGACTCCAATATCGTATTCAAAAGCAACAAGTAGGAGACTAAAGCGAAAAATGTTTGGATCTTCTTAATGAACACCTTTGTCCTCAACCTTTCTAAGCTTATGCCCTTAAACACCAAGAGATGTATCCCTCTTACCCTCTCTCAGGGAATAATCCTTGACTGTTCTTTGGAATTTTATTAACCTCTTTAGATATAATATACTGTGGTGATGACTTCAATCAATAATTTATTAAGTGAGATATGTTTCCTTTTATTAATTTTAAATTACCATTTTTAAAAATTCTATTACTATGTCATTTCTTTTTTAGTTTTATTTGAAAGAATAAGTGGAACTTAACGTACACCTGATCAATTTGTATTGGCCATACTGTAGTTCTCCAGTTATACCTTTCTTGGAAGTATTTAATCTGCAAAATTAACTATCCTAATCAATTACTTTGTAAAATAATTAGCTGCTGTGTCAAAACATTTCACACAAAACAAGTGTCTACCCATTTGTATTTTTTAAGAACTAAACACATATAAGAAGAAAGTATTGTCTAGCCTGTTCCATTCTTTGTAGGACTGAAATGTTTATTTTTTACTGTCTATTGAACAAATATTTTTCCTCAGTTCTCTAACATGATCTCCAGCTCTCTGCAATGATTGCTGCTGAAAGAAAGCAATGCACACTAATATTCAAATTAATCTTAAGAGTCCCATTGCAGCTTTCCTTCCACTTGACGATGTTCAAATTTGACTGCTTTTAGGCTGCCAAATCATTTACCTTTGCTTTTGCTCCTAGGTCATCATCATTGCTCTACTCCTTTGTTAAAGCTAATTTCAGTGTAGATGCAATACCAGTTTCTCTGCGTCCTGGACCTTTACTACAAGCCATCTGCTGAGCTCTCTGGCACACTGGTGACTGAAAGTGCAGGCCGGTGGCAGCCATGTCTCCCCATGTTGGGAACCTGCATCTCTGACTGCCTGTCAGAAGTCAAATTTAGCAAACTTTAAAGCACTCTGAAAGGCTCTTTTGTTCACTCAGCATGCAAAAGGCACATTATTTTTTCCTTTCTTTGTTCCGGTTAATTTGATGCCCAAGGCCATTCAAGGTTTCGTAAAAGCAAGACTTCTGAACTAATTTTATGCTTTGTTTTTTGAAATTATTTATAGTACTCAAATCCTTTTGTCACAATACAGTAAGTAAATATATTGATATAAATGAAAATAAGAACATAAATTACTGTCTCTCAGAGTAATACTAGTAACTATTTAAATTCATTGTGAGTCCATACCGAAATCTGATTTTTTTTTTAATGGTCTTCTGGAGTTAAATGCTTATCATAATTTAGTGCACACTAATGCAAATCTCTTCAAAGACCATCAAAAAAGATTTCTGAAGCTGCAAGTCAGACTACTGTCAGAGAACAAAACCAAAAAATGGCTCATAGCTAATAATTCTGAAGATAAAGTAAGAAGCAAATAGCTTTAGCTGCATTAAGCATAATGTGCAGAGACTCTCATTTTCCCACTTATTCTCATCTCAGAGGCATCTTATCTCTAAAACTGCGTATTTGGTGAATTCAGTAATTACATTACTTGAAAACTGAAATATGAATGGTGAAATGAAAGAAAAAAAATAACGTAATGGGTTGTTCTGTGACCAACAGATGTAATGAAACACGTTTTCCTACAGATTTTGTCCTATTTCTCACACACCCCTTAACCAAAATAAATTCAGCTTCTCTCCTACCCCATGTACTTCCTGACATCTCTTCTGGGCAGGAGACAGCACCTGCTGTGCTTAGCCTGGAGGTATGTATATGTTGATTGCTGCCAAGGAGAATATATAACAGCTTTCCAGTCAGTAGGGCACTGATTTGGGTTTTTCCTCTTTACTGAGCCACGGCCATCGGGAAACTTGTAAGAACTTAATTATCTTAAGGACTCACAGAAGACTTTAGGGAGCTAGATAAGCAGTTCAAAACCCGATGCATAAGGCTGACAGACAGAAAGTGATTGCACAATCCTTGTTTCTTTAGGAAACAGTAAAACACTACACCACATTAAAGGTCCATTACATTAGTGGTGCTGGCAACACAAGCTCTATGAAAATTTCACCAGCTTATTAGATGCATTGAGGTATGTAATATAAATGCCTGGCACAATATAGTTAAATATACATTAAAAGTATATTTTTAAATATGTATTTTGAATTTTATACATATTCTACACACTATAGTTTTCATATAAAATATAAGTGCTTGTAACTATACGTGAAGTCTGAAATAAAATCCCAAACGTCTTTGACTTGTATTGATTTTATTTTTTTTTAACTCTAGGCCCTCATCAAAATAGAAACCAATCTAAATGAGTGATGAGATATTTTGATACTTGCACACCTCCAAGGCTGGGCAGCTGGAGTATGAACTGACAGTGGTTTCTACCACAGCTGCATCTGACCACAGCCCCAGGACTCTGCCTAAACCATGCAGAGCAAAGAGCTGAAGCAGTTAATAAGCCAGCTGCAAAAGCCACGCTATTAGCTACTCGGTAATGCATCTCTTCTGGGGTTTTACTTTTTTCTTAAATTTTATCATAACATAAACAAACTTTAGTTTTACTCTGTACTGAAAGAAAAGGCCAAATGAGATTCTTGTCTCGCCCACTGTACTGCAGTCTCTTCCATGCCTTCCCCAAGGGTGAGCTGGCTTTGACCTGAGTCGCAAGCCTCTGAAATCCTGCTCTTTAAGACCCAGAGATGCTTAAATATTTTATTCCTAAAACTCACGTGACTGTTTATTCCTTTCTTAGTTATACCATTGAGGAATAACTAGTCCAGGGTTTGGTTTTAGCACTTTGGACAGACAACTCTCCTTGTTTGCTTCACTTTTCAGGGAAAACCTCTGAAAAATCCTCTGGCACCCTCCTGGTCCCTGCGCTCCTCGTGAGGAACTTCCATGTTCCCCTTCCCTTCCTTGCTCTGAGCAGCATCGTTCAGAGTTGAGCACTATTGCTAGCAACCAGCTGCTTGTTTTACCTGTAAAGTCATCCACAGTGTGATTGCTCCTGTCACAATTTCCCAGATGCAGTTTGGCTATTACATGCAAATGCTTCTTATGAAATGAATATACAAAACTAAATGAAAGCCTCCTGTCAAAACAGAGGTTGTGATAAAGATGCTGCTCACAGAACAGACACGAATTCACAGAGATGTATTCCCAACCTGCACAAACATCACCCACTTTGAAAAGTACAGTCTTACATTGTTCCATGAAACAAGGGGAAGAGAGCTCAGAAATACACAGGCTGCTTCCCAGAACTTAAATATAATATTCAAAACAGTTTTTGCAATAATTGGTTATCAGGAGGGAAGTAACTGACAGCAAGCTAAGGCAGCTCAGTAACATCATCTTTAATAACTCACACGTGGTCTACTAAAGCACCAAAGTTGATATGTTACATTAATAGTTGATGTTTTTTTAACAGTAGGCCTGAAATCTCAATACCATACATACTACTCTTCGAGGACTTCTCCACACAAGAATGTGACCCATTGGTTCAATACTGCTCGGATGAATTTCACTACAAGAACTGATGAAAGGAATTCTGTAAAGTCCAGAAGATAAATAGTGCTATAGGCACAAAAATGCATACACATACATATACACCCAGAACATACATAAAACGTGCAGACAGCCACAAAAGGGAGTAGGGTTCAATACCCTAAGCAAGAAGTAGACTTCAGTTATAAGCCACACTTTCACCTGAGTTTGAACTTCAAAATATATTTGAAAGACAAATAAAGCTGAATCTCCTTAAACACCATAAATACACCATTGTTTCAGTTTTCTACTACTTTTTAATTTAAGATTAAATCCTTTATTAACTCAAATGCATGTTGTAGCTATAGAAGATTATCTTCAGTTGGAATAATATTTTCATCTTCAAGGTCCATCATACAACAGAAGAAGAAACATTTTCAAGATACAATCTGGTCTGTGGCCATAAAGCAATGTGCTGGCATCTGCTGCCATTTTTCCTTTTTACTGTGCTGACCTGGTAGAGTGATGGGATAGCTGATGGGCCTGTCATCATCAGTGCTTCACACCTGTGATTTTTTACACAGGAAAATTACTCACTGCTTATAAGATCACTACACTAAGCATTTTTTTGCTAGGTTTATGAATGGGCTGGTAGGAACCCATAAGAACTGTAAGGCACAGACGTGGTAAATGAGCTCACACCTTCATATTCGCCTTCTTAGGCAAGCCTAAAACAAGAGAATAACTGCTGGTGGGAAGGGCAGGAAAGATTCTGCCTAAAATCCTGTTTCTAATGTCAGGTTAATCAGCACTGGATTTCAGTGGAAGCAATTACTCCAGAAGAAAGGAAACAGTGAGAGAGAAAAAAAAAAAAAAAAAAAAAAAAAAAAAAAAAAAAAGCAAAGAAAAATGGGATATTATACAAAGGATGAGAATGAAACAAAAATCCCAACAGAAGAAGAGATAAGAAACACCGGTACCACCTATATCAGTTTGTATCCCACAGCAGTATACATACTCATTTTGCACAATTTCATACTTTGAATATTTATTTTTGCAGAGCTCTAGATATAAATTTAAGTTTTGAAATGAAGTTATCACTAGTAGAAACAAGCAGTCCCTGCCGTAGAAACAAACATACCACCCCTCATGCTTCTGCAGGGAAAGACCACTTTTAACAACATTTCTTTGGCCAAGCAGATTTCCTTTGCCACTACTCATACGAAAAATGTGTCCAGCTCTCCAGAAATGCTCTGCAGGTAGAGTATCCGGTGATGGCAGACTCAAGTCTATGAGGAACATCAGACGATCCAGCTAACACAAGTTTCGCCTACAGCTGTGGAAGCCACCTTTCTGATCCATTAACTATGCCACAGCTGATTTCCTGGGAGAACAAACAGCCAACCTGCTGCCAACACAGTTCTTCTCACCCAGAGACCAGCACAGTGTAGACAATAGATGGGCTCCATCCTGTCCACACTCAATGGGCATCCAGAAACTGAACTTGTAACACCATTATTCAAACTAATAATAGATTTTTCTGTGTTACTTCAGCAGCAGCACGGTGATTCCTAATATAATGTGCAGAAGTCATCACTGAAATCTTAATGTTGTTTTGGCAGTGACTGTTTTCACAACATTTACAATGCTCTGCACTTAAAGGGAGATGCTAATCACTTTTTGAGAAACTTTCAAAGGTTAGAACAACAGCCAACATACACTGCATATTAGCCAAATACTTTACAGGAGATCATTGAGAATCTCTGAGGATTATTCTGGACAGAAGAGAAAAAAAATAATAAAAAAAAAAAAAAATCACCAAACCTATTTTATTCACTAAAGCAACTAAAATGGGTATCATGAAGAGACCAGTACAAGTAAATGTATCTTACTCATGTATATGCATGAATACATGTGTATATAGACATGTAGATGTATGCAGATGACAGAAAAAAGACATAAGGAACAGTTAGAAACACTGCTGTTTAAATTACCATGATTCAGGGCTAGTACAGCACATGTAACTCAGCTATTTGTTATACCCCACCTGCAAAATCAGGCAGGCACTAGTGAATCATTTATAATTTCTATTTGGATCAAACTTTTATCCAGCTCTCAGTTACAAAGAAATATGTTCTGCTATCCTTTTTCATTTTTTGATTGGTGTTATTTTAAAGAACTAGCATGAAATCTTATTTATAAAATGGAGCTGTATCCCCAAAAGCTCTGAAGCTAACTCAGCAACCCATGAAAACAGCTGAACATGCACTTCTAGTGTTAAGTTTTAGCCAGCCCTGAAGAGATAAGCAAGAGAATTATGTACTAATACATAATTATCCTTAGAATTAATATGTAAGTTATGCTTCTGTGTTTGGTATAATTAGGACCAGTACATGATGTTAGAGAAGTCATTACTAGTATTAGTCCTTGAACCAACACCTCAAAAGGATGTTAAAGACTAAAGGAAAAATTCTAGACATCTTACATAGTCAGATTTGTGAAATGTGCCTCAGGCAAGACCTAAAGAACTCCAGCCTAACTGGTTTATCCAAAAGGAAGCTAAGATGAAAGAGCACATTCCACAAATATCAGCAGACAATAACAGACTTCATAATATCTATAACGTTTTAAAGTTTAATTTGTTTTACTTTTAAATATATTTTAACACAGGGCAGAATTCATCCAGCCTATCATTAAAAAAGTCTGTAGTGCAAACATTAATCTCTAATCTCGTCATCTGGTATTCCTTCATAGTTAACGAGCATTTTTAATAGTGAAAATATCAACAACTGGAGCATTTTACAGAGACGTCTTAAAAAAAAACTCCCATGCAGTTCAAATTAACGTCTTTACAAGGGAAAGGTTCTGTGGTTTGCATTGTCTAGGGATTCCTTTTGTGTCTTAAAATATATGAATAACTATTGCTTTGCATCAGTCTTGGAAGCTCCAGTAAGCAATTTTTTTGCAGAGTTAGTCTCTTTTAAATGAAAAACACACACAGTTCTTGATGCAAGGTGAAAAGTCACATATCCAAGATGTCAGACCATTTCAGGGCCATTTGATACACACTGTCTGTTTTCAGCCATACAAAACTCTTCTTTTTTACTTGTGAAAGCCAGCAACACATAAGTGCCTTAATATCATGCCTTGCTTCAAATAGCTTTCAACACACAAGCAATGTAAGTGCCTGATACAGACCCTTCCTTCCTCAAGAAAAAGAGGTGATATCCGTGATGACCCCAGCATCAATACCAGTCAGCTGAACAAACATCTGGATAACCTTCCTCCCACTGGCCCTGCCTAGGGAGCGCAGAGTGCTAACAGGGGAACAAGGAAAATGTTCTGAACAACTGCAGGGATCCCGCTCCTTATCTGCAATAAATTATGTTGTTTATGCAAGAAGTACCTCTTTTGAGCAAAACACCAACTTAATTTCCTTGACAAACAAAGGGCTATGGGTTATTCTGGGGACTTGTATACACACTCTCTGCCACTCTAGTTACTGTGTTTTCTCCAAAGCTACTGGCTTTCATGACCCAGTCTAGCAAAGACTTCTTTGCACACCCCCGATTTGGAAATGACTGTGCTCACCCTCAGTATTTGCTGCTGATTTGATAATGATCCTATCCAGTACTTCAAGACAGCAACGTGTAGGCTTCAATGTTTTCCCTAGCAAACTGAAAGGGTTTTATCACCAGTGGCCCTCAGGAGGTGTAGCATACCAGCCACATTTTAACCCCAAGAGGGGTGTAACAGTACGGAGGCGTGTTAAGAAAGTTCAGTGGTAACCACATTAAAACATGTACATAGCTGCACAGACAAACTATAAAAAGATTAACTGCTGATTTAGAGTTAAAAGAAAGATTTACAGTGCTAGCTACGCACAATAAAATGAGCTTAAGAGAGAAATACACTTGACTCAGGTGATCTTAGTTGTGTCAACCTTGAACAAAATTTTCTGACCAGAAAAAGGGCAAGATAAACTACCTGGGCTGTTGCAACATTGTATCAGTGTATCAATCAATAACACAGTCTCCGCAAATTTGCAACAGTTTTAACAGATACTACTGTGATAGTGCTATTGTTTGAAAAAAAACCACCCTGTTGGTTTCTTTAAAAAAAAAAAAAATAAAAAGCACAATAAACTACACTGTTATGAAAGCTGGTGCATATCCAGAAGAGCTCACAGGTGAAGACCCTTCACAAAGACAATGCTATACATTTAGATTTCTGCCAGTTACAGTGGCTGCTCCATGAAGAGGAGCCGATCACTCCAACAATACAGCTCAAGGATAAGAATGGGGAGCAGCAGGAGCCGAGGCAGTTGAGTAATTCATCCCTCTTGAGAGGAGTAAGAGTCTGTACTGGCTGGCACAAACTCTTCAACAACAATCTACTATGTGGAAAACAGACTGGCCTTTGTACTTTGTTCAGGCCTTTACCAAGAACACTGCTCTTAAAAATACTTCAGTAATTAGAAAATAATGCCTCCGATATAAAACGCAGCTGCATAGTTATAGAAATTAATGCATAATAAGGAGAATGTATCCTATGAAGGGCTTTCCAGGAAAATGTTGATTTGAACTGTTTCTGCTCATTCGAACATATTAAAATTGAATTCTGCAAGACCGTTGAGAAGCATTTAGTCTGAAACTCCGGTTACATCCAAACATGGATCCAACTCTTTCATGCTTTGGGGCCTTGCAATGCTTAATTAAATGAGAAGGGTCTGCATTGTATTGTAGAAATACAACAATATATGGAAAGCATTACTTATGAATATCTGGATATTTAATTAGTTAATAGCATACTTCAGAAAACTCAGTTAGATGAGATGCTGCAACTAATGCGATAATTAACACAACACACCACCATTGCTCCTGCTGAATATCCACCAGAAAATATACTTGCCTCTCAACTTTCTCTTAGAATAGATGACAGTCATCATGCCCAGTCATATCACAGAATTGTGTCTTTGAATCATACCGTGGGAGAGGCACACAATGGGCACCTGGTGCCACTTGCCTGCAGCCAAATGGTGTCCTTCTCAGTAGCAGAGAGCTCTCCTCTGCTGCAGCCCAGCATGGCTCAGCATCTCTCCTCGTTCCAAACCAGACACGAACAACTGGCAGATCCTACAGGAGGTTGTCTAATCCCATGTGGTCAGAGAGTAAAAGGGAGGCTGCAATGTCGCATTACAGCTGCACCGCCCTCCCCCCAGCCTGTCATTTTACATGACAGGCACTGTCATACGATGGTGATCAGAACTATACGCTGAGAACGTGGCCCGCTCCCTTTCCGCATCCCAGGAGCTCAGCAGAGAGCCATGCAGGAGATGGGCTTACTCCCAGCTGCCTCCTTCCCCGGGGAGAAGTACTGGCTGGGGAATTGCACAGGAGACATCACACCTGACCTGTGGGCTTGCTGCAGCTGCACAGAGCCACAGCCCTACCTGATGGGCTGGCGGGCAGGTGCTGGTCCCAGCGGGAGAACAAGCAATGCTATCTGCCACCGTGGGGAAGGGCAGACTCCTGCACTTCCACCTCCCACTCCTCCCTAGGGACCTTTGTCCTTCATTTTGCCTTTTTAGTTTTTTTTTCAGCCAAAGAATAAAAGTAATATTCATCTTTACTGATGGCAGATATAAATTAGAAACAGCAGGAGATTGTGGCCATTTCAAATGAAGACAAAAAGCATCAGGTATATCCAGCTGCTCCTGGGATCGCAAGCTCATTTGTGCAGAACAATAAGCAGGAGAATAGTCGTTCTTTAATAAGAGAGTAACAGCATGTACTGTGCCAGTTATGGGCATATTGGCAAGGAAAGTATGATGACACGTACATGGAAAATTGGGCGTGAGGAACACTGCAACAAAGGTGGATAAAATTTTTCTCAAACAGAAACGATGCATTTGATGGAACTCACCAGATAAAAACCAGGTTTCAGGAATAAAAGATCTGTCTCATGAACGCATGTCCCAAGAAAAAAGAAGATGTAGTTTGCATTTATAAGCTCAGAGAACAGACCCACTGTGAAAGTCTGCTTGCAGCAGCACGCATTGCTATAGATTGAGAAGCACACACTCCTCCCACATCACCACACAAGGATGGCTACTGGCTCTGTCAGATCTGACTGCTAAAAAGCTTCACTTATACCTGTGAGTCAAATGAAGAGCCTAAGCACGGTTTCTATAAGGACAAAAACTCTTACAGTCTGGTATGATGCTGAACACAGTGCAACAAGTATCCCATACTCACTAAGTGGTGAGCTTTATCCCATACTTGTCATCCATACGGAAGGACACCCACTGACATCCAGGAATTCTAATCAGGCAACTGGAATAACAAAAAACTAATAATAATCTGCATTTCTGTCTTTGTTAGTGTGAAATCAGCCTTCTAGTAGATAAACAAAACCAGTTAGCTCTGTCCAGAGATAATGTTGTAAATCAAGGTCCAAAGACATGATCTGAAAAACAGTATTTCTAGGGGTAGAAAATATTTGGACTAAAATCATGCCTACAACATATGCTATTTCGGTACCGTGGAACTGAATTTCACTGAATTTCACTGAATTTCTAGAGTTGGAAGGGACCATAGAGATCATCTAGTCCAACTCCCCTGCTGAAGCAGGATTGCCCAGAGCTAGAGCATGTTACTCAGGACTGCATCCAGGCGGGTTTTGAAAATCTCCAAAGAAGGGGACTCCACAACCTCCCTGGGCAGCCTGTTCCAGGGCTGTGTCACCCTCACTGTAAAGAAGTTTTTTTCTCATATTTGAATGGAACTTCCTATGTTCCAGCTTGTGCCCGTTGCCCCTCAACCTGTCACTGGAAACCACTGAGAATAGTCTGGCTCCATTGTCCTTTAGCCCACCCTTTAGATACTTGTAAACGTAGATAAGGTCTCCCCTCAGCCTTCTCTTCTCCAG
>NW_015094506.1:28270302-28317042 GCF_001431845.1 Calidris pugnax
AAAGCCTTGCTGAAGTCAAGGTAGATGACATCTGCTGCCCTCCCCTCATCCAACCAACCGGTTATGGCATCATAGAAGGCTATCAGATTGGTCATACATGATTTACCCTTGGTAAACCCGTGTTGCCCACTTCCAATAACCCCCCACTCTTCAACTTGTTTGGAGATGACATCTAGTATGAGTCTCTCCATCACCTTCCCAGGGACAGAGGTGAGACTAACTGGTCTGTAGTTCCCAGGGTCCTCCTTCTTGCCCTTTTTGAAGACTGGAGTGATGTTGGCCTTCCTCCAGTCCTCAGGCACCTCTCCTGTTCTCCACGACTTCTCAAAGATGATCGAGAGTGGTCCAGCAATAACGTCTGCCAGCTCCCTCAGCACTCGTGGGTGCAACCCATCAGGGCCCATGGACTTATGAATGTCCAGTTTGGCCAAGTGGGCCCGAACCTGTTCCTCATCTACTTGAGGAAAAATTTCCTCTCTCCATACCATCCCCCTTGCCTCCAAGGTCACAGATTCATGAGGGGCAGTCCTAACAGTGAAAACTGAGGAAAAGAAGGCACAATACAGTACACAAAAAGTCATTACATTGCAATTTGTAAACAGACAAACCAGTTAAATATTTTACTCTATATCAATGAATTAAACAATAAAACCAGAAATTTTGGACTATTTTTTCAGACAGGTTAGCTAACAGACTACAAAATTAAGTCTGATTGACGTTAATTTATTCATTAAATTAACGGAAGCAGTATGCAAAACATAAATGCAAGGAGGTATTTCACAGAAAACCCACAATGCATAAGAAGAATTATTCTTATTTGCTTGTAATGCACAGACCTCTTGGGTCCAGTACTACACAAATATTCAGCAAAACAGTTTGTCAATATATCATTCAAAGACACTAAAGTTCAGCCTCCCAGAAGGATGTGGGCTAAAAGTAGATACCTACAGGATTTACTATAGCACTACTCTGAGATGGTGCCTTCCTCGTCTAGCAGCAGAATTAACGAAGTTATAGAAAGTAAAAGACACAGAATCTAAACATGTCAGTTTAGATGAATAAATAACTTTAAGCCAAGGAGCCATGTTTTGCCATGAGGAACCGTGACTTCCTCTGGTCCTGTTCTACAACAGAATAGTGGATTTCACTTCAAGCATTTCAAACCATACACTGAAAACCATTTCCAAAATTGTATTACAATGTCTCTTGTTGATGTTCTTACTTGAATGATACTCTTAACATACATTAACTTAATGCAATCTTTAAGGGATCTCTGTGGAGGGGGAAATAATGCCTGCATACCCCTAATGAAAATCTAAGCATACTCCAATATGCACCTAGATGGATTATAAATCACTACACAGAGCTGAGCTGCCGCTGTTCCACCAGATGCTTCATCAGAGGCACGTAGTGTTGCACACTGCAGTGTTAACGTGACTTTAGAGGTAATCCAAACTTACTCCACCTTCATATAGTGAATACAAATAATCACTGAGCTATGGGCTTCCAATTGCCCAGCAACACCTACATAAAGCCAAGTCAGGATGGGCTTTAGCCTGCTCTATCCTGATCAGCAGGTACCACCTTCCATGTTTCAAACACATGCACATTGTAGAACACAGTAGGTCACTTCTGAACGGTCAACAAAAATACAGATCAGGTCCTATGCTTCTGTATTATATATATAAAAATGTTATATGGTTTAGCTTTCATGGTAGATGCCATCTCAGAAGTACAGACTGCTCCAACCTTCAAATAGGAACTGAGAGATATACATATGAAACATCAATTCAAACCAGAGAAGCATTTGAATCAAAAAAACCTTGCTAGTAGACCCAATGCTAAAATGTTATATTTCAATATAGCTAACATTTTAAAACTAGCCACGCTGATGAGGTCAAAAGCACAACACTGCTTTTGTGCATTAGTCCATCAAAAATTTCTGAGTTAATGATTTTTTACCACTTTTTCCATTGCACTGGGACTAATAATTTGCTAATATGAAGCACATATCTTTCACTTCATTACTTCAACCTGGTAATAAATAATTATTTTAAAACTGGATGTAAGAACTCAAAAAAAAAAAAAAGTCACCAACCTCTAATACGGTGGAGTCTTTCTCAATGCAGATCCAAAGGCAATATCTAGAATTCAAAAAAGACATGGTTCAGTTGTTTGCTCAACGCTTAATTTTTCAAGTACCAGTTCTGTTAGAAATTGTTATGCGTATTTTCATAACATTCTCTTATAATCAGCTTTTCCTGAAATTCATAAACATGTGGGTTTCCAGGTAGTCACCTTCTTGCATAAAGATAAGACATATTAATGAAATGCTACCATAATTAAACTTCAAAAGCAGAGTAAGCTTGTGTGGTTTTAATTTTCCTGATTACTTGTTATACAAGCTATTAAAGACTGCCTTTAAAAATAAGCTTGGGTGCACATTTAGTTATTTTTAAAATCATTAATACCTTATCACAAAAACTTGATCCCAGAGCTCTCTCCTGCAGTAAATTACGCTGAAATGCCTGCTCAGATACATGCTGATATACCATCACCAAATTCCTATTTCTCCAACACATTTCATTCTTCCCTTTATAGTATCTCTTCTGATCTCTCCTTATAATTGACTCCATCCAGCAAATTTTGGCATGCCCTTCCAGAAAGATTAAAAAAATCTTTACTCAATTTCTGCTTGATCTATTCTTCCCAGACCACCTCCGATTAACAGCCGCAAATACTGTCAAACTACCTCCAAATCTCCATTTCCTCTCTTAGCATTTGGGTGTAATATACACTATACATCTGGATCAGTGCATCCAAGGTAGGAACTTGGATTACAGTTGACTACATTGTCACTACTTGCAATTTTTCAAATGCTTCCAAAGATCAATCGCAACCCAAACACATCATTCGATACAGAGTACTCACTTCAGAAGTTGGCTACATAAATTAACAGATTTCCAGCTCACTCCCATGCCTGTATTTTCTTTTGTAACTGTAGTTCATCCCTATTATACAAAGAACTTTTAATAGCTAAGTGGACAATGATTTAAAGTATGTGAATGTGAGGTAAGGAATATTTTAGATGCATAAGGTCCAATTGCTAATTCCATGGGTGACAAAAAAGACCCAAGCACTCAGACTCCAAAACTATACTACTCTGTCAGCAGCTTAGTCAAGGTACGCTCACTGCTGTTTCTCTTCTGCTCTGATTTACTGCCATGCAAACCCCTTCAGTGTTTTGATGACGGTTTACAAGACTGGAAATGTAATAATTTCTCAGAATTCTATTGCTTTCCACATGCTGCATGTCTATGTAAAGAGATATAACTTTCTTGTGGCACCGTATCTCCCCAAGTTTAATGTCCCAGTCTTTTCACTGTGCTGAGAGGAGAAAGACGATGGCTGTGCTTCCAGGCTCATCTCTTCTCCCTCTTATAAAGTAAGTGCACATGGTTAAGACATTGGGATTTAATTCTTCTTCTGCTGCTGACCTGCAGAGAATATCAGATATTCCCCACCTATAAGGAACATTTCTATTATTTCTACATCCTTGTAAACTACTTCTGAGATTCCATGGACAAAATAATTCCGACTAATCTTACAGAGCCATATACCCAAAAAGACTCACTTTGTCATGCCTAAATCTTTGTCTTCATTCCCTGCCTTGCTGAGTACATATTTGCATGGTCATAAGTCTTAGTAACTCTAAAAACTGATTTTCAAGCAACATATCTATCTCAAGTAGGAAGTTCTTGCGGTAACAAGTTATTGAGTACATCATCAGGACAATAGCACACATTCGGTATTTTTTTTCCAACACTTAATATGAAGGTTTATGTTTACTTCATCATTTATTAGCTGAGATGGAAAATAAACTAGAACACAAAAAAAACAACCTCAAGGTTCTGAATGGTTTTCTGAAATGACAAGCATTTAAAGAATGTCAATTTCTTGTTGAAGTTCTGTCAACTGACGGAAAAACAATGTATTTTTCTAAAGTAAGGGCTTGAGAACTATCCCCATCATATTCAGCACAACACCCTAACAGCACCATACAATAGTCTTTCTATGATTCTCTATATATTATTTTCCAAGATCCGTCTGTGTTTCACCAAAGTCTGCACTTGTTAATAGCTTACATTCATTTCTTTCAACTGAAGCTTACAATTGCTGTGAAATGTAGGAGGCAAAAAAAGGTTAAATAAAGCAACAGACATTAACTTTGTACTCAACAGGGCAACACTTGGTTAGAGGTAAAGTGTGGTAGCTGTTAACACCTTCCTTCCCTTTCATTAGTAACTCTGGATATTATTATTCCATCATTTGTGAGCATTGCACCTCTGAAGTTTTATATTTTCCTTTAGTAAACTACAAATTATGGAAAAGCCTGTCAAACCAAGACAGTTGCTAGAATAAAAAGACAGATTATGGACATTAGGGAACTAGAAATTCATCTTACAGGTGTGAGATGCAGATGGACTACAGAAATACTGTGAGGCAGAGCATTGTGTTGTTTAGATTTAAAACAAAACAGAGAGTATCTAGAATGGAGCTGTTAGTAGATCCAGGAATAGTCTGAGAAACTGCAAATTAAAAATGTTTATCCGTTCAAGTTTAGAACACAATATAAATCTTTCTTATAGGACCATCATAATTTTTAAACTGATCTGCTGAAGAATACAGTACATAGACAGAGGGTGAGAGGAGGGGTCCTTCTAGCTTGGTATATTGACCTGGACAATGGCGAGCACTGGATGCTTATGGACAGAACATAGGAAATGGGATGAAGGATTCTTGCTCTGTTGTACTCTACATGACTTAAGTGAGAGGAAAAAAAAAAAAAGAACCACACCAGTAAAACCAAACACAGATTCAGAGAGGTCTAAAAACGAAAGAGCTCTGTAGGCCTGAGCCCACAAATATAAGGGAGACAGGCCTAGAAACTTGAGTATTTTTCTGTCTTTTACTCTCCAGAAAGAGAATTTGTTGACACCTATTAAAAATCTCTTTCAGAAATCAGGCAAGTGCTGGCAGTTTGAATGTGCTCAGACAATACCCAGGCCTGAAGACATCCCAGGGGATGCCCTTTCTTGCCTCTGGGTGCAAGCCAAACTGTTCAGACCTCTGTGCTGCCACAGGCACAGCAGGTCGGAGGGAAGATGCTCCAGCAGGATTCTCTACTTGATGACAGAATAAGCCATTTTCCACAGACGACTCTGAGAACCTTCACAGTATACTCCTCTTTCTCATATTTAAGCAATGACACTGGAAGTATCATTATTCATATGTATTCATACCTGAATTAAGCCACTGAATCGTTGGGAAAGCCATGGTACTTCCACCTGATTTTTCCATTTTATGAGACAATATTGCATCAGGTATTATGAAAATGTGAATTGATTATTTCAGCTCATAACATAATGAGGACAGGCAGAAGGTTGTTTTGTTTTTTTTTTCAATTTTATCCCACTTTTCCCATTCACAGTGGGCTGTAAACAGAAATGAAATAATTTGCCTGAATCTCCATACATGAAAATTTATAGACAACCACACAAAAATTTAGATCATCTTTGCAGACCTAAATTCACTTCTTCAGCCTCCTTCAGCCTCCATCATAGTGTGAGACAAGACAGAGGACTGCGATGGACAAATATTACTGCTGAACTAAATAATGCCTTAGTCATCATGACTAGTTCTTGAAAAAGCCACTTTCAGACTTTCTTACGGAAAGGACCCATCAGTTTAGCACCAGGCACTGGATGTGCACAGCAATGGCAAAAAAGGGTCATTATATATGAACCTCTGCTCAGAAAAAAAGCTTTCTTGTAATACTTATTATATATATATGAATTTATTGCAGAGTACACTATAGGAAGAATGTCATGTAAAACATCACCAATGGAAAAGAAACATGGAGAAAATTACAACTTTACCAAACTGAAAGATGTTTCTATCAGAAAGATACTATTATCTACTTAGGAATGGCTTCTGGATGAGAATACAGTATTCAGAGTCCTGTATAAATACAAAACGCAATGCTTTTTGTGCATGTCAAGGAGCTTAGATTTTCCAAGCCCCAAAGAGACAAAAAGCTGTTATCTATCTAGAGATATTAAGGTTCAATTGAAAATCAATACGCTAGTTTGTCACACTAAAAAAAATGACCTTAGTACCAACCATTAGACAAAGAATTTCTAAAGGCATAAATTAAATTCAGATTTAAGCTCTGACTCAGAACAGTATGGACCTCTGGCATTTTTCTAGTAGCTTTTGTCAAAGCTGTTAGTGATAATTTGCCTCCTTTCCAAAAAGCCTTCCTCTGCATTTTCACCTAATCCTTTTAAGTGTCTGTTTTCATATTTGAACACATATGGCCTTTCCCACAAGTCCTTCACAAAAAAAGAAACAGCACCAAAATGCTTGAAAATGGCAAGATTATGTAGCTTAGCTCTTTATGTAGTCTGTTATAATAGCTAGAAAGTTCAAATTGCTCTTACCGCTTACAATAGAAAATGAAGTGAACAAAAAGCTCAAAAATTACAGTGAACGAGAAATTGTATTAGAAATGTATAAAAGTTCTTCCATACCTTTCAAAAAAAAGGTAAAGCAAATTCTTGCCCTGTCTATGCATTACCCAAGAACAGATGCCAGTATGAGTACTCCTTGACCTATACAAACAGTAGGTAAGAATGTAGTCTCATAGTGCTAGCAAGAATATAACTCCAGCAAAATACAGGAGATACAACCAACACAAGAATGGTACAAAACATTAGATGAGAGATCCAGCTTTGTGGCTTGAAAAGATAGTAGTATTTAAGAAATCTTCCTTTTTTGCCCTCTTAAGTTACAGTTTGGGTAGTAATGTCAAAGATATACCTGAAAAATCGTAGGTGCCATAAAAAAGAAAGTCAGACAAAGCACACATAAATTTATTTCACACTGTTAGAAAATTATAAATTAAATGGTTGGTTCAGATGCTACTTGAATTTTACACCAGTTGTCTTGCTTTAGTTCCCATCCTTAGCAATTTGTAATGCACGCCCAGAGCTTATTCCCTTCTTGTTCTTTTCCTTTTTTTTTTCCCTTTAAATTCGGATGTCAGGAAGCTGCTTAGCAAATGTTTTCCTCATATAAAAGGAAAAAAAAATAAATCACAAAATATAGAACACAAGATTCCAACTGTCCGTGATCTTTCTGGGAACGCTACAGAGGTAGCACTGGAGAACCCAAAGTAGGTTTCCCCACCAGACTGGGAGCCTGCAGACCCATCAGTGCACTCTCCCAGCCCAACCCTGGCTCCAGAAGCAGGAGAAACAGGCAGCAGACTGGAAGTGCTGGGGCTGGAGACAGAGTGACCCAAGAAGGCACACCTTGCCCAAACCATCACCCCAAGCACTGGGCCACCTCCTCCTTCCTCCTTTCCTAGCATAACCCCCTATGGGAGACATTCTCTGACCCTCCAGGGGAAGGAGGAACAGGTTCTGCAGAGGAGCAGAGCCCCAGCCCCTCAAAGAACAACTGTTCTGTTTACTCACCCGCATTGCACGGGCAACCACAAAGGATGCTTCCTAAGTGTCTTGCTCTGCTGCCTAAATTACCTTCTTCTAACAGAGTGTTTTTGCAAGCAATTTATCATATGGTAATTTTTTCTATCTGAATTTACTGAAGGCTAGTGAATTTATAACAGTAATACACCCACCTGTCATAAAAAGTCAAAGTAACCTTTTGCAATAACTGCTCCACGGAGGCTGTGTGTCTTAAATGGCAGTTTCAGAATTTGCTAAGGAACAACACGAACAACAGGAAAAGAGTCTCTTGGCCCTGCCAAAGGAAATCAGCCAATGGTTTCACTGACGGCAGGATTCCTTGTATGGAGGTTTTGTCTGGGACAAGCAAGCGGTTACTCTTCCAGAAAAACAGGCAAGTCGGAGAGGTCAGCAAAGTTGGAAATTTGACCAAGTCGGTTTCCAAAGACCTCATTCACATTTTCCAGGAAGTTCTAGAAACTTCTGTTTCTTAGAAAATCTTCTCTTCAACCTTTTAATACCCACAAGATCTTCTAAAATGTCTGAAATAGCGTTTTGATAATATATTTCATATGCACAAGTCCAATTTATGCAACCCCTCGTATTGAACCCCTCATTCACGTTTTCCAGGAAGTTCTAGAAACTTCGGTTTCTTAGAAAATCTTCCCTTCAACCTTTTAATACCCACGAGATCTTCTAAAATGTCTGAAATAGCGTTTTGATAATATATTTCATATGCACAAGTCCAATTTATGCAACCCCTCGTATTGAACCCCTCATTCACGTTTTCCAGGAAGTTCTAGAAACTTCGGTTTCTTAGAAAATCTTCCCTTCAACCTTTTAATACCCACGAGATCTTCTAAAATGTCTGAAATAGCGTTTTGATAATATATTTCATATGCACAAGTCCAATTTATGCAACCCCTCGTACTGAATCCCTCATTCATTTACAATAAATGTGTGCTTGTATATTGACCATCATCGCCAGTTTAAAAAAAAAAAAAAAAAAAGAAAAGATGAACTTCTTTCATTCAGAATACTTTTCCTGGAAGGTTCAAAAATCAGGTCCTCAAATTTAACCCTGGTTTAAGAGGCCTTGGTATAATCTGTCTTGACCAAAGGGTGCATTACTTCAAAACAGAAATGTTGAAGCAGCTAGGAGTCATACACATACGCCCAACATGTCTCTCCCATACCTGTATATTTTTGCTGGCTAAGTGTCACACTGCGATCAGGGTTTCTTTACTCTGTGACAAGGGCCAGGAAGACCAAGCAATGCAAAATTGTTATGAAGGAAAAAAACGCACACCGAGAAAAAGAAAGAGGTTGGTCAACTGGTATATACAATTCTGAGAATATTGAAATTATTTCCATTTCACCAATCATCATTTCAAAAAGAGTATTTCTTTAAGAAACTTCAAGTTGAGCTATAAATATTGTTTGAAGTATGCTGACCCATATCACCTTCCTTTAACGAGCAAAATCTAAAATTTTTGTGCAATTACTATTGAAGAGAGCAACTTTAAGAACCAGCACCCAGAAAGTAAAAAAATAAAAAGTAAACAAAAAAGTGTGCAAATAATGCAAGAATAAACTTACTAAATCTACAAATATAACCTGACATATAAAACATGATTTATTAAACCTATTGTTCACATTAATCATCAGAGAGTTCATTTTTGTAAAGCCATTTTTAGAAGGGCAATCACTGACATTTTAACATATTCTTTATTATCTGACTGGGGTAAATTTGCACAAGCAAATGAATAGACTGCTCACCTTGGTAAGCATTTTCCACCTACCGCCCATATAGTATTAATCTCTAACAGGGTATTCTCCCAGTGAATGTTTTGACATAGGTGATCATCATCATACATGATCAGCAGTAAAAGTGAACAAATGTGAGATTTAAGTTGTCATCTTTCAACTCTGGAAACCAGGGTGCCATTTTTATTCTGTACTCCAGAAAGAGCTTTACATCAGTGCCACACAGCAACAAGAAAAAAACCAGGGTATAAGTTCAATATCTTCTGCTAAGGTTTGTGATGCAGACACAGAGTTGAGGGTGCCCACCTCACCTCACCTTCCCCCAGGAAACCTCTACAACTCTCAGAACACAAACCAGATTTGAATCTGTTTCCCATGGACGTGCCCTAGCTTGGTTGGATCCTTAAGATGACAGAGAAGATTGGGTACTGGCTCCCTGACACTTACTGTAAAACACAGACCATCACCAGGAGGGACTCCCAAAACATCTGGTACATTCACCTTCCCTGGCTCCACAGATTGCCACAGCTACACAGAGGAGAAGGGATTTTGTTCAAAATCCTCTTACAAAAATTATTTTGTATCAAGTCTCTTTCAGGCTGGAGCTATTGTAAAAGTCACACCAGCTTTACTTCAGCTGCGATGTTAACCTAGCTAAACTCATTTGCTGAAAGCCAGGCTTAGATTCATTTGAAAAAAAGCTGCATTCGCACAAAAGTCTGCACTAACATTAAAAAAAACCACAACAGTTAATCAGATCCAAGCTAAATATTTCACTCCAAATCTTTTTCCTATTTCTAAGGAAAACAAAACCTGAACTTTTACATAAACTATTAACTGTAGGATCACAAAAAAAAAAATCACAAAGTTATCTATAACCCTAGAATAAAACCGAAGTGTAGCAAAGCACAGGAAAATACCAGAGGAATCAGCCTGTAAATACAAATAACAGTGTAAAGGAGTGAGTCAGGTAAAACCAGTTTTAGCAGTAGAAAACAGAAAAACAAGCATAACTTGGAACTGGGAATCAATTAAGAACAGCAAGTTAGCCAAATGTGGTAGCAAATCTGCAAAAACATCTTCAAGTGGACTTAGGAGGAGGCAGTAAGAGTCCCCCCATGGCTAGCATGAAATTCCTCCTAGAGCCACCATAACCTCAGTCACCTGCCCCCTCAATTCTCTTTGAAAAGCATCAACATCACCAGCCTGGGGATCCAGAGGATGCTGGAAGGGTGAGCGTAACACCAGAGATGGGAACAGGTACTAGAAAGTCCATATCTTAACAGTATTATTAACTGCAGTGATGGAGCTGGGCTAACACAACAGCTGTATTTTGATTAAAAGACTTTAGTTAGGCTAAAAATAAACTCTTAGCTCCACATATCACTTACTACTACCTCCCTCTCCTTGTAAGAGGAGCACAACACCTGCAGCCCTGGGCACAGCACCAGAGCCCTGCATTCATCCCAGCTCCTGCAACAGACAGAAAAAAACACACTTCCAGCTGTCACCGCTGAGCTACGAGGTTAAGCAATTTTAAAAATTGCTTCGGTTGATCACGTCAACATCTCATCATCTTCTGCTAGCTGCAGGCTGTTTCATTAGATACAGAGGTCTGCAAACAGGGGGAACTACATCTGTGCGCAGTGAAGATCCAAGCTCTTGCCTTTCTACAGGCATGTCAGTTGCAAACCCAGGCTGTAAACAAGGCAACTATACAGTGCAAAAGAGAACACAATCGATGTGCTAAGAGCCTCCTCTGTGCTTGCTCCCCATTTATTCTGGACTTAAATCATGGCTGAAGCTGGAGTCACTGCTTTTGCAAGGCATTAAAATTGAGTATTATTAGATATACATTCATACTGAAGGTGCATCACAAAGCAGACAGACAGATATGGCTCCTGCCCTAGAAATTACAAAGGCTCTTATCCTGAAAAAATTTACATATAAGGAACTCTATTCACAGAAATAATCCTGTAGGATTGGTATTGTATTTAGTCTTTCTTCAGAAATTGAGCCTATAGGAACAGCACGTAGACAATGCTTCCACTTCCAATAGCAAGTCATTCATTTTATATCACTGTTCTACTACTAACTTAGCTGTAGCGTTGCTAAGAGGATTTCCAATATATTAAAATATTATCATTATTAAAATAATATACACAATTTGCATTTGAACAGCATCTTGTCTAGTCCAAAAAACACAGCAGGAGATCCTCTCCATGTATTAGGAAATCTCTAGCTTACCACTATCAGGCAATGATGTTGCCTGGCAGAGAGTATGAAATTCTGTTCAGAACCTCCTTAAACCATTCTTGATGCAAAAGAGAAATCAATTCTGGCAATGCCAAAAAGTATAAATGTAAAAGTTAAAAAAGGGAGGTTAAAAAAAGGAAAACCAAAGATGCTTGCTATTTGACAAAGATGACACAAAGGAAAAGTTTCATCTCTTTGAGTAACCACCCTTTGTTCAAGATAATCTTCAAGTTGGTTTTGCTAGTGTTGCTCCAGAAACCATGTGATAACATAAATTTTAGCTAAGCAAGTCACCATCCTACCACACACTATAGCACTGGAAAACATAAAACTGCCTGTAACTGCCTGTGTGTGTGAGAGATGTAGTATTCCAGTAAATGTCTTAGCAGAGACCAGGTTAGCAGCACTCTAAATTCTAACTCCCTCATTTCTACATTACCTTAATGCCGGTCAAACATCAGAAAACCATGAAAATGATTTATTTCATAGCTACCTTCACCACCCGCATACCACTTGTTGACTGGCAATTAAATAAGCTTCTCTAAAATGATGGGGATATTTAAATGGCAACCAATATTTTGAAGGAATTAATATTTTTTATACTCAACATCAAGAAGTTCCCTCTATGCCATTCATAGCTAAGTGCTTTTTCCAAGCTCTGACGTAACTGACATTTGTGCATCTTTAAACTGCCTGTTCACCGCAGAACAAAACTATATCATTAGTTACTGGATTCCAGTGATCCAGGGAGCATGTTTGGACATCACACAGATTTTGCCTATACTTTGAGCATTAGATACAGCAGACCATGTGGGGTGCCCCTGTTCTAGCTCTGTCTGCGTTTGGTCCCAAACTCAAATGACTCAGACTTGTGTGAGCAAATGGATTTCATTCACATAAGCAGCAACAACGAGATAAGTGACAACACCTTGTATACTAGGTTGTTATAAGCGTACATCAATAAAGAATTAGGTGGTGAGGTACCATTATTGTAGCTGAGGGTGGTACTCCCAGTATTCATTATAAAGGATTGACCGAGAAATTGCTACCTCAGTTAAGGCTAGATATGAAATGTGCTTTCCTATTTCAGACAAAACATGTCAGGAAATGGAAAGAAATCACATTTTTACTGATTCCCTTATTCTCGTGTATTATAACACTACTATATTTGCTCAGAAAGATAATTTAACTGTTTGAAAAAATGGCTACGGTAGAAGCATCAAATCAAAAAGGTTTGCCAGAGTGGACCAAGCTCAGACAATTTATCAAGGGCCTCCAAGTTCAGGTTTGTCGAAGACCTGTAAATATTTCTGCTAGTAAAAGAAAGAAATCATCTTTTATCCTAGAGAATAATGTTAGCAAAATGTATTCAACTTGCTCAGGCAGAGTTATGATAAAAACCCTGTTCACCTCTGGACATGGAGACCTTCAAGCCATCACTGTAGAATTTGATAAAACTGTTCCGAGAACTGCCAAAAGGTTCAGATTTAATTATCAGTCGAATCAATAGAAAGAAAAATTGCAGAAAATTACGAGTTCTACATCATTTAAGTTTTCTGATTGCTGACTTCTGGGCTTAAGAGGCAGTCTGCATTACCTTTTAAACTCTAATTCATCTGATGTAGAAGAGCAATTCATTTCTACTCCAGAGAACATAAAACTGTCACTGCTTCAAAGTATGTTCCACAGGCCTGGATTTACTGGGGAGAGCAAGGAGTTGCATCTGCCCTTGTTTCTATCATGCAGAACAGCAATTAAACGAATGATGTGATTCTTCATTACAGGACTTTCAGCTAGTCAGTGCATGCCCAAGAACTTAAAAGAGATCCAGATTTAGCTCTTCTTAAGAAACGAGGAAGCACGTTGTATCTGCTCCTTGGGAACAACCAAACAATTTTTAGTCGTGCCCTGGATATAAATGGAGTAGGATTGCCTTAAAACTTTCTGCCAGGTAGCAGGATGATATATAGCTTATTCAGTCTGAGAACTCAAACTGGAAGATGAGAAGAAAAATCACTAATAATTCTGCAGTCCTCAAGGTACTAATTTGTTTCTCTGACAAAATCAGATGGGATTTCCAAGTACCACTAACCACCAAGTATAAAGCCTCAGGAGTAAATACACTACTGTTGAAATGGTATGCAATAAAATAACTTTTAAAAAAAAGGAAGGATTTGGATGTTAGTCTTTATGTATTGTACATGGCACCGAACAGAATCTCTAAAAGCATGATACATCAAAAGTACTTCACTTTTATTTGTGAAATACTGATATGACTTTTATCATCCTTATTAAGAAAAAGTACCTGTAAAAAAGGACATTAAAAATGTGTACTTCCAGCTGTACTCGTAAGTAAATGCCTTTTGTTATATGACTTGTTTCCACATTGCTTAACAATTCTACTGTGCATAGTAAAACAGAAAATACTTAGCAAACTTTTCTTTGCATTTCTCTAAATGCCTGAACTGTAGAGCGACAGAAGTTGCTGCATGAGTAGAAGACTGAAGAAGCCTTACATACACGTGTCCTACAACTTCACCTGCCTGCCCTGCTTCTGTGAGAAGTCCAGCTCCTTCACCCACCCCACAGGATCACATGCCATCCCATGGCACCTACAACTGATCTCCACGTCCCATAAATAGCCCTCCACTTAGACTGTCCCCATAAGCTGCCCTACATCTTGCTTAAGATCCAGCCACAATGTAGCCAGGTCTGCAGGTGTGGGTGCTCCCAGCAGAACAGGCAACCACCATGGGAACACTCCTCCTTACTGAGGCCAGTTGCAATCATTTTGGAAAATTCCAGCCCTTCGTCAAGTTTGATGTAGAAAGTGCACAATAGGTTCAAAAGTTACCAGAGAAACACCAGTGAGCGCACAGTACAATGGCCTAAGTCTCGTTTCCTTAAAAGCAGGCTAAACAATATGCAGGATTAAATTTTTCATTAAATATTTGTCTGGAAAACTAGACACTGATGAAACCAGCATGTCATAGGCTTTCTTTGCCATGCTACTAGTGTAAATCTCGCACTTATATACATCTAGGGTAAATCAGCTTCACTTGGGGTAATAAGGCCAATTTACCATGTTTTTTCACTTCGCTGAAATGAATCAATTAGTGAAGATACTATTTTATCTAAAATTAGTTCATTGAGAACTGAACTAAATCATCAACTTCTGTCACATAAACTACTATCTCTAAATGTCAGATATTCATCCTGGTAAGATACTGATCACTTGGGTTGGATTCAATATGAATTAAAATTAAAACCATTTCTGTTCCATTACACGCTCCCTGATCAAACTGCCCTTCCATAGAGGCAATTTTTGACGTTAAAAAGAAACACAAAATAAAGAATGTTTCCACGAAGTCTAAAACGTCATAAATAATAAGCACATCCTTTCTTTCCTTACTGGCTATTTTCTGAGATAACAGCTCATATTCCATGTTGAACGATTTAATGACTTTATCTTGGTACCTAGTGAACCAAAGTCTCCTCTGCAAAAGCAGTATGTATCATTTGACATGGTTTGGCAGAATCGGGATTCCAGACCCAGAAAATGCTATGTTTACCACAGCACCCCTAACAATCCATCTCCTCACTTTTCTATTAAGCCTTCCTCCTGGGCTTAAAACCTGAAAGTTATAAAAAACCTATGGATAATATTAGGCATGCAGCCAGATCAGACCTACACAGAGGTCTGTCTTCTGGGATCCATCAGAGGGTGTATTATCAAAAGCATCAAAATATGTGTCTTAATGTTATGGTATACAGATGTGAGCTTATCATTAGCTTAGTAATAAAAACATAAGATCCAGAATAATTCTCTGCTGAAGAGACTGCCCCATGCCCCAGGATAAAGTAGATAGCACTCTATACTTTTAGACCTGCCTACCCCAAAAGAAGGTGATGTTCTAGCGGATATAGATAGAAACAAAAAGTCCAAAGTGGATGGAAACCATCTTTTCTTTTTCTGCAGAATTCCAGGCCACCATTACAATTTCCCTGAACTGGAGGGGAGTCAGAAGGATGACAACGTAAGCATTATTAACTATAGGACTGTACATAGTTGGAGGCTAACTGTGCTGAAGTTTTGATCACCTGTTTTGCATTTCTAGGACTCATAATAAATAGACTTCTCAATTGGCAAAAATAAATAAAGCACTGAATTTTAGGATTTTGGAAGACCTCAACTGACAGGGAACAAAAGCAAGATAATCTCTCAGGGATACAAGTGGGCCTATGTCACGGAAAATGAGATTAGGATTGTTAGTAAAACACTATGAGAGCATTCCTGATTAACATTATGTATATTGTCAGATCACCTGATCCAGAAGATACAGAGCAACTATTTGAACGGCAAACATGGCTCAGATAGTCAGAGGTTCCTCTTGTGCTTGCAAATGGTGCCACACTGCGTGGCTGCTGCTCGCCCTGCCAGTGCATGAGGTGAGATGTTTCCTCCTGTCCAGATGTGGACTAGTACAACTCCACCGCTGTAACTGCCAGCGAGTCATGAAACCTGGATTCAGCACAGCCTGGGCCATTTCAAAGAGCAGAGCTCAGTCTCCCCAGATCTTATAGTCAGATGAAACCAAAATAGGCAAATTATAGGTGGGAGGGAATGAAGGCACAGAGTACTATGACGACTTGTTTCTGTGCATACAACATATAAAGCACGTGTTATTCTGATAATAATAAATAGGTATTTTATAGCCTGTGAATGACATATTAAGAGAATTCTTACAAAGCAAATGGGAGACAAGGGATACAAAATGAGAAGGAACAAGCAAAAAATCACTACACAATAATCATTTCATTTTCTGATTAGAAAAAAGATCTGCATCCCAAGAAAACTTCCCCTCATGCCAGAAGAAAGGAGGGAAGACAGACAAGTCTACAGCAGACTGGCTTCCTCAGGAGAGGACATGTTTTCTGCTGTGGAACATCCTCAGAGCCACCGAAGTCACTACCACCATGGACTTCTGTGGCACCTGCCCAGAAATGAGATGTTCCACAGACAGCACTGTACCTAGGTCTGGCTGGCTCACACCAGCAGCTCCTGTAGGACAGAATCCTCACGGGTCAAGGACCTTCCTTCCTCTCTACCTTAGGAGTACATGGAACTCAGTAAATGCATCACCTCTTCCACAGAGAAGATTGTCAAGGCAGTCCCTTTAACTGCACCAATTCTCTCCTGTCTCTGAGGAGGTCATATCTTACTCATTCTCCTTGACAGGGAGAAAACAAAATTCCTGGCCCTTATTCCATTCTCTGCTGCAGATATTGAAGTGCCTTTTTACGGCTCTAACAAGTCTCAAAGAGTCAGTTTCATTATGTGATGCTATTTATAAGTTACAAGGTTCTCTCTTACTTGTCTAGTTATTCCTAGGAAGCCTGTGCCAATAAAAAAATCACTTGTTCCATCTGGGCTCCAATAAGAGCTTGCAAAATAATTGCCAAATTCTGCTCCAACTGAAGTCACTGTTAAAATTTCTATCAATCAAACTGGAAACAGCATCCTGTACTAACTCTGCTTCCCATTTCTGATCTCAACAGTGAACACATCATCCTAGGTTTCCCCTTATTTTATAAACTCATCTTTCGATATCACAAAAGTACTATAAGAACAGATACACCCTCCTGCTCTCTCAAGCCCGCTACTTTGAACCTTGCCCTCCCCAGCACCTCCCTCAAAAGCCAGGAGCATATGTTTGGTTTGCATAGCAAAGCTGATGGATTATATAATGTGCAACACCTAGATCTGATTTATCGTTTGCTTTTGTCCTCTCAGGAGCACAGACACATCAGCCACATGGTTACATATTAGGGCTACGCTTCAAAATCAAAGGTTACGTAAGACACAATGACTTTTAAAAGAGCACTATCATTTCACTTTTAACATCATCAAAAGACAGTATTTCTCCCCTTACACCACTGTCAAACTCCAACTCTGTTTGTGTCAAGGCTGTGTTGTGCCTCCTGGCCTGCTGAACCACACCTGGTAAACTTTCATGCCTCCTGCAAGCTTTGGCCTGGACTAAGAGGACAACTAATGAATTCTGGCAATACTACTCAAGTTAGTAGGGTAAAAGCCAAAAACAGCCTTAGAAAAGAAAATGATAAATGTCCCATGTTCTAGAGATTTATGGACTCTGATACATGCTTATACTTCCCAAAAATTAAGTGAATTGTTTCAATGTTTAACATGTTACTAAACATTATTCACGCTGAAGCCCCTTTGCACAACCGACACACTGGGAAAAACCTTCTCCGTAGCCAGCAAATTGTTTTTACTGCAAATGAGAATTGGTTCCTCCATTCTATTTCAGATCCCTCATTGCTAGGCTAGAAATCAATTTCTTACATTTTTGTTTGAATGGTAATCCTCCAAAGTAAATCAGGTGATGAAAAAAGAAAGTGGTACAAACTTTGCAATGTTTTGTTTCAGTGCCCTTAAGTCAGCACTTGCCTATGAGATACAATGAAATTTAGCACCAAACACATTGCAAAAAGATGTATCTTTTTCTACTTGGAGAGCAAATTTCAATAAGTAACAACTTTTTTACAGTCAGTAAATTAAAGCTTTATGAAGGGAATTTACCCTGTATGCTACACATTCACTGCATCAACTACTCCATGGAGTAGCCTACAAAAGTAATTCCCTGTAATAAAAATGTAACCGTCTGCAGTAAGGGAATAAACTACTAATGAAGATAATGAGGATTTTATGTGGATAAGAATTTCAAGAGGATCAAAATAAAATATTAACAAAGCGCTGGCTACAGGACCAACACAGGAAGACCTGAACAGACTGCTTATGTGTCTTTGCTTCCTTAGTTTTAGGGTTGTTGTTTAAATTTATTTTTTTCCTGGTCTACTTCCTGTAGCTATGTATTTTTGATGAAAAGAAATATACTATTTATATTATTTATGAGTATACTATTTATGGGTTTATGTTTCAATTCATTAACAAAGATTACAGAGAAGGCTGGTCAACTCCACGGGAAAGGCTGATTTCCATTTGCCTGATTGGTCGAATATGCTTTCTCAATTTATTTTATTTATTTATTTTTTTTGTTATTAAAGAGACCTCAACAATCAAACCCAGCAGGCCTTGTTTTTCTCAAATCTAATTTCTGCTGTACCTTTTCTTTTTCAAAGCTTGGAAAATTAGGGAGGGAAATAACTCCCCAACTCTCATGACTATCCAGTATGGTTTTAAAAGAATCCTGACCAGAAACTCATTTTGCTAGACCATGGTGTTCCTTAGCAAGCAAACCACATTTCTGAAATTCACATAATTAGATAATTGCCAAGAAAGCTATGCTTAGGAGAAAACAAACAGGAAAAAAAAAAAACTTCGGGTGATTCAGATGGACATGGTGACAGATTCATTGCTAAAAGTAGGGCATATTCCAACTGGGAATGCTTTTAATAGATTTTTTTCACAGTTAAGTGTATCCAAATAAGTGAGACTCTAGGACAGCTGGGAACCAGCAAAAATACAGCAAGAGACTAAAACGCTACATTCAGTTTTAATTGATGCATCACAAAATACAGAGCTCAGTTCCATATATGCAATGTCATCCAATAAAAATATTAGTATTTCATGAATTATCATCCTTTTAAGGTTAGAATCTTGTTGTGATTGGCTCTGCTGCTTCTGCATCCTTAACATGGAAACCCTAAACTTCTGATCTCCTGTATCGTACTATAATTAAAATACAGTATTATTGCTTTAATACCAAAAGAACTTTCATCTTTCATAACCAAAGCTATTTCAAAACAATAGTTATCCTTTTGGATCAGGAAATCCACTAAGCAGCCTGTTACCTGGATAGGAGACTGATATTCTGAAGTTAGGTATTTTAGCTCTGATGCTCTAGAGGAGCTCAAGTAGCAGACAAGCTCTGGTATTCCAGGCAGTCTACTACTAAAGCTATAAAACAGAGCTGCAAAAGCACAGCTCTTTTTGCATAGTCCTACTCAACGTTTTGCATAGTCCTAAGAAAAGGAAAGGCAGAAGGAACATCAGGAACAGGCCAAGTACATGCTAATTTCCTAAAAAGTCAAGGTATACATCCTACCAGCAGATCAGCACGTGCTTCCTCTAAACCGCAGAGAGATGTCTTAGTGGTTCTGCCAGAGTCAGCCTTATCAGTTTAGCAGAGTCAGTGGTGACTCAAAGCTAATTAGTCCTGATACGCCACAGCTGCCTTTGATAGTTACATTCCAGCCCTGCCCATTCACTTAAAAACTATTAGGGGTCTCCATCACACGGATCATTTCCTTTTCTGCTCCCCTAGAAAACAATCAAGTTCCCTACAATGCCATGCTATTTGGCCTGAGCAACTGAACCACGGTGCTAAGTGACCCCTGAGCACATCAAAGCTAGCAACTACAGCTATTGCTAAAGTCATCGTCTTCCCCTTTGACTTTCTAACCCAAAATTCATTCTGTCCCAAATCGGAATTTCTTATGCTTATCATGACTGATTGGGAACTGATGCAGGAAAATATCTGAAGAATTTTCTAAAGTCACTTTAGTCTCAAAAAAATTTCTTCCTTTTTTTCTTTTTTCACCTCAAACACTGCTTATACCAAAGTCTGTCTTGAAAATCTCCCTGGAGAGATCATAGCTGTAGACGGGAGTTGAACTGTACTGTATTCTTGACAGATCTAGCTGAACATCTGAAAGCATCCATAACACAGAGGAATAATATAAAGCTTTGCAGCAGTGTCTTCTTGGATACTCTGTATAGTGTTTAACTAGTTTAGCTGCCAAATTGAATCCTAAAGAAAAATAATTTATATTGTCTCCTGTGTTTTGTAGAAATTTCTAGAAATTGCTCTTATGGAGTTCCCCGATACATGCTAAATTATTTCTCACATCTTTTAATTTTTATCTCTTGGCCATCCAAGAGATGCATAATAGTCTGCTTTTTAACTCCTCCCCAAGTTTAAATATAAAAAAATAGAAACACTTCAGCTCAAAGAATTTTAATTTGGAACCTTAGAACTGGAATTAAATAAAAAAATAAAATCTACCTTTCCTCAGTGAAAAGAGAATCAGAAGATAAGGTAGATTAGTCTTGGTTAGAAATATTTCAGTATTTATTTTTCATTTTTTATCCTGAAAAACATCCCTTTCAGTGATTCTAAGATTTTTAATTTTTTTTTTTTTTTTTTTTTTTTTTTTTTCTTATTTTTTATTTTTTATTGCCAAATCTTCAAAAGCATTCTTCTTACAGCATGTGTTCTCTAGAATATTTACTTTGCAAGAAGAATCTTCTATTATGTATCTTCCAGCTGAAGGATGGGAAACTAGTATGCTACTTTTCTCAGCTACTAACCATGGGACTTTCCCCAAGTATTTTCCAGAGATACTAAAAGACGCTATTCCTTTCCTGAATAAAAGAAGACAGAATACCAACAAAATTTACTTGTAACTGTAAATTCTACTTACTCTACAGATCCTCACTTACTTTCATATCATTTTGTGGAATGTTTGGCTGTATGCTTTGCTTATGTTTGTGCAGGCCTTTGAAATAAACGGGTTTATGCAGCATCACTGAACAGCAAGTGGAGGAAGCAGAATCTAGGAAGAAGCTTTTCAGCAGCATTTTTATTAAAGAAGCAGTAATGTCTCCTGTCACCTTGTAATATCTCTTAATGCAAAGGAAAAAACAGATGTTTACTTGTCACTAGAGACTGAGAATGTAATTTGCCCTCAGTATTTTCTGCAAGAATGATTGCTGTGCATCTTCTTTGACTGTTCCATCAGTTTGTAGATTGCTGAAGAAAAGCTTCCTCTTTTACATCACACATTACATTGCAAAAAAAACCCCGTGAATGCTGGAATAGTAGCGAGAATACAGCCAGCAGAGCACCATATTAATTGTTTAAAGGAACTGCTGATATTCTAAATAAGAATGCAATAAGAATGCCCCTATGGGGCCTACAAGAAACCTGAAGAGGGACTTTTTACAAGGGCGTGCAGTGACAGGACAAGGGGTAATGGCTTCAAACTTGAAGAGGGCAGATATAGATCAGATATCAGGGGGAAAAAAAATCACTCTTGAAGGTGATGAGACACTGGAACAGGTTGTCCAGGTAAGTTGTGGATACCCCATCCCTGGAGATGTTCAAGGCCAGGCTGGATGGGGCTTTGAGCAACCTGCTCTAGTGGGAGGTGTCCCTGCCTGTAGCAGAGGGGTTGGAACTTGATGATCTTTAAGGTCTCTTCCAACCATTCTATGATCCATCTCTGAATTCTGACAGACAAGACTTAAAAACTCTGTATGGCTGATGTAGAGAAAAAATGCTAAAGTTCCATTAAGTTTATTGTTCAACAGCTGCTTTTCCAGACCCTCCCTGGTTGAAGTACTCCTACAACTCCAGCATAAATCACAGAGCCCAGGTTGCAGCAGATGTTAACAGCATACTATCTCCCCTCACATAAAGACCTTTATTTACATGGAAGCTCAATAATTCAATAACAACATGTGTGTGGAGCAAATGAACAAATATGAATGAACTTACAACATGGCAAGAACGGCTTATAAAGACCCCGGGGCAGTTACGACATTTCTAAATCCTTTCTAGCACGTGGAGGGGAAGAAAGGGCCATGACAGCAGGAGGCACAGCTTTGCATGGACGCCTAGCAGAAGCTGTAGGTGACACCGTGCGCTGGAGACAAGGGACACAGGTACCTCCCCAGAGGGAGGATTACACAGAGTTTTGCAGGCGCTGGCAGCCAGCCAGCCCTACTAACGGAGAGACACACACAACACCCGAGTCCCAAATCACGACAAATGCAGACGCACTGATGCTGAATCACACTTAAAGGATTAGGGTTCTTCTTCCACTGCTCCCCTTTCCAATCAAAGTGGGGCAAAACTCTTTGGCATCTGAAGTATTTTTCATTGCTCTCTAGAGTAGCAAGTACTACTCCAGCGCTCCTACTTCCGCAATGACAAGCTTTTTTATAGCAGGACATTTGATAACTTTGCCCAAACTAGCCCTGACAAAATATACATTATGCACATGAATAGGCTGAATCGCAGGGCTGGTTCTGGCAGTTGTATGACAGTTTTATTACAGTACAACTACACCACAGCCTACAGGAATGAAAATGTGAGTAAGAGAAGATTTACTTTTTCCTCCATTGATATTAAATACTTTGAAATTACAAGATGAAAAGGATGCTTGGCTCCTCGCTGTCACTGTGGATGAATGCACACATAAAAATGAAATCCACTGGACCATGCTATCATTTTTTCAAAGCACATCACCAAGCTTGGGAGAGGCAAGGAGGAATGAAAGAATCCTCAGCTTATTGAGCTTCACACCATCAATTTCTTACTTACAGTGACCTGTACAACCTGTCAGAATCCACAGGCTGGTCATTGCTCCAGGATTAACCTTCATATGCTCTTTAACAGCAGAAACAATTTAAGCAATTGGCCTGTGTACATACTTTCATCTTGAAATGGAGGAAAAATTATTTCCACTGTTTTTATTTTTATTCTCCTCATAGACTACATAGCTTTAAAAAGCTAAGCTATGTTTTAACATCTGTTATTTTTTCCCTATTTTTTCATTTAAATTTGCAATGTACAGTTCATTTGAAGACATATTTTCCTGAAATGAGATTCTACATAATAATGTGACAGTTATCAGCCGTTTCTGCCAAAAATACCCTAGTGGGGAGATAAGGGACACACACACAACACTTGATGTTTACTAATGCGTTTTTACTTCCGATTGTTCATCAAAGTAAATATTACACTTCACATTCCAACAACATAATCTAAAAATACTACCTGTCAGTTAGGTTATAAAAGGATTTTTTTAAAGAAAAAAAAAAGAGAGCAGACTGAATTTATGTGAAGACTAACTGAAGGAAAGTCTGCCAAGGAGAAACAATTTCTTGTTATGCTCCTTACTAAAGCAGAATCTTTTTTAATTAATACAAACTCTAAGGAATATCTCTTACAACCACCTTTTTTCCTTGTGTCTAGAGAACAGCACCCTACTTGTAAGAGGTAGACAGCTCAGGCAATGTAGCAGCTCCCACTCAAACCAAGATGCCTCCAAGAACGCCCCTGTTGCACATTACCTGCACTAACGACACACAACTATACACATCTGGTGGAATCTACTGAGGCCAGAGAACTGAAAGGAGGCACAGTGCATACTTTGTATGTTGTGAAGCATATAAGATACTCTAAGCTTCATCAGCACTGAAGAATGAGTAGACACTGCCAACTGAATTTGTGGATTCTGAAAAACCACAGGAAAACATATATTTTTGCCCAATTTAAACAACAACAAAAATTTTTTCAAGCCTGCTCAGCATTAAAGTCCATCTGCCAGGATTGGGAAGATGAGATGGAAATCATAGCTGGTGCTTCTTGTCTTCACCATGGCCAGAACAAGCGGCAGTGTGATTGCAGGGCAAAATTGCTTACATGATTTCATTCCAGACGTAAAGATTTCTGCAGACCACTGCATATGGTAACAAACATTTGTTTATACAAGAATATATATATTTCTAATGTATTCTGCCTAATAAACTCACAGTCATTTTTAGAATACATATTTCTGACAGAGTTGTCAGCATTCTGACCCATTTAAAATGCTTATATCTTATTGAGCTTGGCATTTTAAAAGGACATTGCTGAGCTATTTGACATTACCACAGGTACATAATGCAGCTGAAAATGTCTGCCCTATTTTCTATCTTTTATATCCATATAGACTTTTGAAATACATCCATCTCCTACTTACTTACAGACTTACTCTGATTTTTGTACCTATCTCCTATATTATCAGCCACGTTTATTAAAAATGTATCTCTAGAAATTAGTGATTCTGGCCTTCATCAAGGAAGTAATAAGTGCATATTGGTATTAGTGCACCCTTTTAAAAATTTCATGTTTTTTTAATTTATTCTACAGAGTGCAAGCTTTAAGGACAAGTAAAACACTGATCTGTTTGGGATTAATTTTGTATTGTATTGAACAAAAATAAAGTAGCAGAAAAGAAAGATAGGCAGCATACATCAAGACTGCTTTTGCAACTATTCTTTCTCTACTACAAGCACTATTTTCTCCAGATTCCTTGGTATTCCAGTGACCAGTTTAATTCCCTTCCCCATAAATTTATTTTTCCTCTCTTTTTTTTAACACTTTCATGTTGCAAGCATGCCATCTCCTTAGGACACTCAGTATAGTCTACAGGAAGATCATTACATTTGCCATCTCACACCCTGCTTCCACACCACGGCCCGTTCCACCTCTATTCCTACCACTCTGTTGCACTGTTAAGACCAGCAGGGAAGAGATCATTTTCACATCTCTTGCCGTGGTGCCTACAACAGTCTCTACTACAAGATGTAGTTCAGATGACTGAGAAATCATTTAGATAGCACGGTATCCAAGCTCATTTATCATACTGTAACAGAAAAACATGGTCATGCCATCCAAATGGGGTACGTATACAAAGTGGACTGCCTAACTCAACTTCATCTATGAGCCAGGATCCAGCAGTGCCTCAAGAGTAAATGAAAATGTCAAGATGCAGCACTTTGTCCATACTGGTCCTTTTAGCTCTCCACAGGCTACTACAGCGCTGTGAATAGCTGTCTCGGAGCAGAATATGTACCTACAGTAGCTTGAGTTGCAGACAGGATAGCTGGGTGAGCGTGGCACCACACCAAGCTAACCTACATATGCTGATTCTCAATGGGACTGATTTACTTGGATAGTATAGCTATACGTAAGTATCTTACGGTGTTGTACTGCAGGTGATGGGCATACAGTCACCTCTGAAGAGCAGCTTTCACCCTCATACTAATGGACATCCAGTCAGTATAAACAGGTTGTAAGTATAAAATGTACTATACAATCATTCTTTTAAATATTAACTTTACCTCAGAGTTAGGAATAATCAGCACGTACCTCTTCCATTATATGTCCTAAACCATTATTATCCTTATTTATATACATAGGAAGTTATATGTTTATATCTAGGAACTGCAATATAAAGAACTAAACCAAAATAACAGGCCTGAAGCAACATACCGAGCTGTGGTGCAGGTGGGAATGGCACCATCTCTGCATTCGCAGCCTACTGCCCTCCTCACCACACAACTCTTAGGATGACACTTCTGTCACACAGGGACTAGCAGTGCCCTAAAGCATACCAGCTGCATTACAAGAATGATACTAAAATAGTCCTAATGTTGGTTTAAAAAAAAAAAAAGAAAAAAGAAAAAAAAAAAAAAAGAAAAAAGAAAAAAAAAAAAAAAGAAAAAAGAAAAAAAAAAAAAAAGAAAAAAGAAAAAAAAAAAAAAAGAAAAAAGAAAAAAAAAAAAAAAGAAAAAAGAAAAAAAAAAAAAAAGAAAAAAGAAAAAAAAAAAAAAAGAAAAAAGAAAAAAAAAAAAAAAGAAAAAAGAAAAAAAAAAAAAAAGAAAAAAGAAAAAGAAGAAAACCATATAAAACAGCAGGAAAAACATGTAAATGATGCCATGCTCAAAAGTAAGAGTCTCACTTATTGAGAAAGGTCATTTTTATCAAGTGATATCTTCCAGGATTGCAACTGCAACCACCTTCTCATACGATATTGCTGTAAAGCTTTTATTATTTTATATTTTTGTATTATCTATCATTTATGTTTTAGTCTTGCTTTGGTTTTGGTAATTTCTACTGCATTTTAGGAAAAGAAAAGGTCATTTAAAGTATCATACATGTCATGGTTTTCAGAATACTGTTTGTTCTAGTTATGCCTTTAAATGGACAATTTCTCTCTCACTGCATGACAGGCTATATTTTGAATACAGAAAGTTTGGCCTAAGATTTGGTGTTTTCTTCTTCTTCCTAAGTGCACTAAAGAAAGGGGTCAGAAGCATGAGCAACCGAAAAAAAAATAAATAAGAACACAAACATGTTGGTGTGTGTTTCTGTAAACCACCCTATTCCTTAAAAAGCCACTAGATATCAGGTCCTTGAACAAAACTAACACACACTGAAAGATTCAAAATGAAAAAGAAATGCTTGAACTCTGCGGCCTGCAAACATAAATGACAACCATACTATCTTGCATGACTTTAACGTGTCAAATCAAACTGAAAAGAGAAATATTAGAAGAAAAATGAGAAGAATAAAATAAACAAATTATACACAGCATCCCAGCACTGTTCAGCTGCATGAATCTTGTGATTGTAGTGCTGCAGGATTTTAATTTTACGCAGCATTCACATGGTATTTCTACAGTCTACAGAACACACTGAAGGCTACATTTTCAGAAGGAAAGAAACCCACTACAAACTGTGTGATGATCAGTCATGACTGAGCATATTAAACATGAAAATACACATATACACACACAATTGTATTGAATCTAAGCTCTTTCTGTTTTTCTAACGTATTTTTTCTTTATATATGAAGCTTTAAAAATGATACTTGGTTACTGCCTGCCAAAAGAAAATCTAGTGAACCTTAGCTGAAGCTTAAGCTCTTTGGGAATTCATGTCTCGGACCTTCTTTTCAGTCCTGCTTCAATCTTCTCTATGTGGCTGGAGTATTTGATTCTTTACTCGTCTTAGCATTCACAAAAGCCACAGTCTGGAACATGACTTGCAGCCAAACATACTCTTTGACAACACCTGTAAGCATAAAGCCAAGGGCTTAGCCAATGACTTTATGCATAAGCATAAAGCCAATGACTTAGTTGGCTGAAAAAAAATAAAGGTCCTCTTCTATTTTAATATGGTCCAAAAGGTGTTTACAATAACCTGTCCATTGGAGACCTCGGAGGGTGTAAATGGTAGTTTATGATGAAAAGATACTATGGCCAGCAATTTTTCTGCGAAGCAGAAGCCTTTTATTCGGTAGGTTTTCCTCTGCAATTGCTGGTGCAGTCACTTCTTCAGTGTTGAAGAACTGAACAGCAATCAGCCAATGCCAGAATTACCAGGTTTTACTTAGCAGACAGTCAAACATGGGCGCTGATCGCAGGCCCTGGGGACTGCTTCTCCCACGGCCGGAGCTGGGGCTTCTCACCTGAGAAATGACTTGGGGAAGCCAGCAGGCTTTAGAATAGGCTGTTATTAAGTGCAAAGCCTCTGGTATCTTATGAGCAGCATATTTAAAACATATGATCAGACATATATTCTTATTGTGAAATTATTAATTCTTCACATATTGTATACAGGAGGCTAATTACTTAGCATAGATAAGGCAAGCAAATACTTAGACCTAAGCACACCTAAAGCCTTACCAAGGACAGCAGAGCACGCTTGACTTTTACTCCAGAGCAACATCAGAACAACAGATTTTAAGATATCTAAGGCAGCTTTTTTTTTTTTTTTTTTTAAAAAAATGTGGACTTTCTCTTTCAGTGCCTGTGCTACAGACTAATTCTTTGGAAGCTATTCTTAATGATACAGGACTGAAGGATGGCACTTGCTGTTATGTAAATAAGTGCATGTTACAGCCACTGGCTCTAGGGGTGTTTTTTTTTTTTTTTTTTTTAAACAAATGTGGACTATCTCTGTCAGTGTTATTTCTAGTCAGAGGAAGGAAAGAACACAAGGTCTAGTGAGGTTTTCCACGGCAGCTCTTGGTCCTCATTTCCAGTGGTGCTGTCACAGCTGGGGCAGAACTAGCTGGCAGCGAAGATCAAGTGTTGATCAGCCAGGTGTACTTTCAGTCTCAAACATCAAATCCTACACTTTTGGGGTATCTGGTTTGTTATGATCCTAAATCTAAAACTGGCTAAATAAAAGGTAGAAAAACTAAACCATGTAGCTGACTTCTTCCAAGAATGAAATCATAACATCAGAGAACTTGAAGAGACTAATCAAAATCCATCATAAATCTGAAACTGAATCACATTTTTACTGTGCAAAGAGAATTGATCAGCAACATAAAAATAGGACAGCAAAACAGTAATTTTTTCTCCATTATGGGAATTTTATCACCCAAAATAAACAAATTCTTCATATCCACCAGCTGCATATAAGAGTTATTTCCAAGGCTGACAATTGCCTGTACTGTTTATGTAATTTAGAAGTCTCAAGTATTTAGGCTATTAAAAGCCAGCATGTGATAGAAATCTGGTTTTGTTTCAACAGGTCCAAGGCATAGGTTGGACCAAGATGATTTTTTTTTCTAACACCAATGGAAAAATATTATTTTATGCATTTTTAGCAAGTATTTTTTTTACTGGAAATAAGAACTCAGGAAGCACTAGAAGTAAAAGTTTGATAGCAAGAAAAATTAATTTTAAGAGAAGTCTTTCCAAATAAATTTAAACACACTATAAATTTCTTATTTTTTCTGATCTTCCATAGTCATTTGTCATTCTTATACTTCTGTGTATCTTTTTCTGCATGTATTTATTTTCAAACCAAAAAATTCCAACAAAATTAATGAAACAGCATACTCAATTGATTTTTTTAAGTGCAGGTTCTCTAAATAAGAATTTTACTAGTTTCATCTTTGTAGGGACACATTTTTGCAAACTTCTCAGCATTTTAGTAATTTTGTATTTAAAAAAACAACCACCCAAACAGAATTGTGGTATTGCTATTTTGTAGAAAACATGAGTGATTTTTTTTCAATGAAAGCTTAAACTACTGTTGTGCCAGCAAATAGTACAGCCTTATTATTTACTTTTCTGTATGATCCTATCAAAATTTCTGTAAGATTTCCTTGTTTCCCAAACTGTCCATGTCACTAGCAACTTTGGAGGGATGGAGAAAATCAAGAGAGGTGATAAATCTTCTCATTTCCTCATCTAGCTTGCCATCTAATCACACTGCATATAGAGAACTCATTCTTATTTTCTATGGTTCACAAAAAGAGGGTAAACTGTAAATCCAACACAAGACATATGTGGTTTTGCCTACCATCCAAAGTGAATTTTAATTGTTAACTATATATGAGCTTTCCCCTCTGGAGATGCATCTCCAAATGAGATACATATATTTATATGTGTGTGTGTGCATATATATATATGCACATACACAGTGTACTAAAGAGTTGAAGAGCAGTAACTATTGAAAGCGTAGGCATCTTATGGAATACACACTTCGACTCTCAAACCATTTAGAGATACTGATACAGAATTTGGGACTAACGGTTCTACTAGTTTAGTGGGAAACACCTCTTAAGACACCTTCAAAACTGCAAAAACTTTGGTAAACTGTAATACAGACCTTAAAGGTAAGAAGTCTAGGCTTGGAAGACACAAGAAAAGATTAGCTACTGCATACAATTTCCAAAATAACAGGCAGCATCTCTATTGGTAGGCACATCTGCAACATCATGTTTAGAATCCATGAACTCAACCACCTGCATTTTAATTCTGCATCTTTAGAAGTGAAGCTTAAATTTGGTCCAGTGAGAGCAGTCTTATTTCCAACTGGTGAGCCATACGCTGTCCTGATTTAAATGTAAGAAAGCTCAACATGTCTGAAGTGGTTTCATATATGCACATACAAATTATTAAAACCTGTGTTAGATTAAATGTCAATGCTTTCATGGCTAAGTAACACACATTATCTAAAATTTACTTCTATGATTTTATTTCCCTCTATTCCCTGCTCATTTTGCATTCTGGAGGAGAGAAGGGCAGTTTTTCAGCTGACCTAATGAAAACACTGCCACGACAAATGAGAAACCAACCTGTGTGCAGTGGAGTCCAGCTGGAGAGAATGCTAATTCTCTGCCTCAATACTGCCTTCAAAGAGATTATTCAAGCCTCTTTCTGACATGGAACACAGTGATCAGCCAACAAATGCTAGAGATGAAAATAACCTTTATCTGTTTTAACAAAAAGGTGAACTAAAAAAAGCAGTCAGTCATGCCCTGAATGTTTACTATTAGCAATGAACAAAGTGACTTTATTTAGTGCTTATTCAATAACTTCCATTGACAAGTTTGTCACTGCAGATTTTGAAATTATTAAATCAGTACAATTTATCTATATGAGGCAAAAGGAGGAATAAAATAAGCAATAATAACCTGACATTAAAAAAAAAACCAAACCAAAAACTGTTACTAAAATCTAGTAAACACCGAAAAAATCTGGGCAACAGCTTTAAACTACATTTTTGCATATGAAAACTACAACACACTGAAGCTCTGAAGTTACGGTCCTTATAAAGTGGGTGGAGTGATTTACAGAACTCGGATATCAAATACATTAAAAGCATGAGGAAAATTCAGATTAAAAAAATGTGGCTCACCCCCAATCTGTGAAAGATGGGAGAATGAACCAAAGTCAGCAAACGAATCAAAAGACTAAGTGTAATGAAAACCTTGTTAAGACAACAAAAAGCACCTCTGGAGACATGACCTAAGATTTTTGAATTTTCAGCTGCAGAAAAACAAAGTAGCAAAGTGATGCCCAGGAAGTCACCTACACTACCATTAATGCACCTAACTCATTAATGAATATGAACTTTTGCTCATGAACAGTATTTATTAATGTATTTTAAACTCTACAGTAATTAGTGACATAGAAAAGTCAATATATTTTGCCTCAGTGTAATTAAATTTAGAAAAAAGTCTTAGTGAAAGCAGGCTGATATTATCTGCTATAGAAATATTTATAAATAAAAACATGACTAGTGTTCTCTGAGTGAAGCAGACTATGACCCAGTAATAATCAAAACTGGCAGTACCTTCTATGACATATGAGTACATAATGATATTACTACCAAGCCTTCTTAAAGTGCTTTCGATCAGCAACGCCAAAGCACTTCAGAAAAAGAGAATCATCAGTATTTCCATTTTACATATTCAAAAGTGAGATGCAAAAATGATCTGACAGGGTTAAACATCAAGAAAAGACAAATGCAACCTCTGTGCACTGAAGATTTTCTGTAGTTACAGGCAATTGTTTACCAAATTTTATAAGCATGTGTTCTCTCATTAGAAAACAAAAAGAAGACTAATTCTAAAAATATATTTTGAGGTATTTAACAGCATGTACAATCTAATGGCAAATGTAAACATGCATCAGCATCTCAAAGTAGGATTTTTTAAATTATGCTTGCATTTCTTTGGTTTGTCACAATAAATTAAACCACAAATACTCAAAAAGTATTAAAATAATGCTACAATTACCTTGGACTTTCCTGCAGGGTTCTATTGCACAGGAATGTGTTGTACACCTAAAAACAAGGACAGATGAGGTATCTAGTGAGATGTTTAAAGTCTTATCTCTAGAAGTGATGTTATTTGGAGTAAAACAATTTTTATGTATTACTTTCAGCATAGTAACAAGGGGATGTGATTCACAGTGAGAAAAGGTCCCAGTTTGGTCACAACATGGAACAGGACTGTCACCGATCAGGCTGGCAAAGACACTTACTCTTTCACAGGGAGTTCAGAACCCGCTTATGTGGGGGTTTTCTATTTTATTTAAACTTCTCTCACACCTTTCCTATTTTAGTTAAAGAATAAAACCAGGCATGTCGTACAGAAATGGAAAAGATTTCAAAGGCTTTGCACACAGTCGCATAGTGTGTTCAACAGGAACCCCTCCCATGAAGGATATACCTTTGTAATTCCAACCTGTGACAGCAAGGAGTAGCTGTCATTATAACGTAAAGGTAGATCTACACAGTGGCAGTCGGAAGATGCTATTGCTGCAAACAGCATTCAGACAATGAATTCCACACCCAACTATTTATATTCCCATATCTGAATGTTGAAGTTAGTATTAATTAATAACCAATGACTAAAATTTCATTTTGATTAATAGAAAAATATCCACACACAGAGAATTCTAAAATGAGAACCCCTTTATGGAAAGAAGCACCAAGCAACAGTGGAGCAAAATACAAAGCGGTATGTCACCTTCCTTCAGTATCATCAGCCAAGGAAGATTGATCTGGAAAGGTCTCCTGAAGGGCATCATGCTAACTGCTGGTGAAGATGGAGACTGCAGTACTTGGAGATGTGCCACACAGGGCTTTCCAATGTGTGGTTAATGCTGGAAGTTTCTCCCCACAAGTAATTTGTTCTATTTAAATAGCTTATGTCATTTGGTCTCTTGTCCATGTATGAGAAATTTCATGTGTAATTTTTAGTTCACTATAACAAAGCAGGAAGATGACCCAGCTGTACTTCTCTCTGTAGACTACACTGATCAGGTTTGCTAAATCCTTTTCATCAAACAGGCATTAAATTTGCTGGAGCTGCAAATTTAAGCCAGTGTCTGCCCCTTTTGAGAACTGAATCTTAAAGGACACTCCTGTGACAATCCTACTAGAAAGAACATGTTTTTAGATGTCTAAAATTGCTGAAGTCATTTAAGTATCTGACAGGAAAAAAACACGTTGCCAGCATTGCACAGGATACATTTCAAGGGCAGAACTGAAAACAACATTTATGGATTGTGCAGAGACAGCAGTCCCCAAAAAATTTTTAATAAAGTCTTACTACCTATAGAAAAGGACTTGGAAAACCTGCGTAGTCCACTTCACTCTTAAATGTATTAAATGAAACTCCAGAAACTACACAGTTCTTCTTACCATCTTGGAAACAAGGTGTATCAAATAGTTCAGGAGATTGCCAGTCTTTCTCATCAACCATATGCAGGTGGTGAACTCCACAGCTGTGTTATATTTAAAATACTTTCCTCAGGGCACAGAACTCTTGGTGCCTTAAAAAATCCAACTGGCAGCTGCTGTTAACTGTCTCCCAAAATGCTCCCCAGATAGAAAGAGGGGGCATAAATGCTTCACCTATGGTTCCTCAGGATAGATTCCCTAACTCAAGACATCCTGCCATGTCATATAGTATGTGTCTGCTTCTGTACATGTCTGGAGTTTATTTCTCCAGAAATTATTTTATTTTGGGGGTGCTCGTGGATGAGAGGCTGGATATGAGACAACAATGCGCACTCACAGGCCAGAAAGCCAACTGACTCCTGGGATGCATCAGAAGAGTGGCCAGAACGTTGAAGGAGATGATTACACCCCTCTACTCCACTCTCCTGACCTTATTACAACCCTTCAATACTTAAAGGGGGCTTAAAAGAAAGATGGGGACAGACTTTTTAGGAGGACATGAAGCGACAGGACAAGGGGTAATGGTTTTAAACCAGAAAAGATTAGATTCAGATAAAAGGAAGATTTTATTTTTTTTTTACAGTAAGGGGGGTGAAACCCTGGCACAGGTTGCCCAAAGAGTTGGTAGTATCCCTGGAAACATTCAAGGTCAGGTTGGACAGGGCTCTGAGCTACCTGATCTAGTTGAAGATGCTCATTGCAGAGGAGGTTGGACTAGATGACCTTTAAAAGTCTCTTCCAACCCAAACTATTCTATGATTCTGTGATTCTCCAGACCATTCCTATGCTCTGTCATTCCAAAAATGATAACCATATGTGATGGGGCTGTGGTCCAAGTTCACATTCCCTATCACAATGAGCAGCAGATAAAGCCTTTAAAAGCCCTTAAGTGGACAACTGTTTACTGATGCATTCCTGAGAATTACTTTCCAATTTAAGGCCATTATTAGCTAACTGATGCCAGACTTCAACAATTCCGTCCTCCATATCTTCAGCCTCACAATCATAAATGGCAGGCAGCATTACTAGCCATTATTTATCCCTTGTTATTTTTTCCCTCAGTGGTATTTATGTCACTTAGTTCCACCAGTTTATTGTGCGCTAGTTTCAAAGGTGATAATTTTTAATCATTTTTAGTTTGATGATTTGTAGTTTCCTCTGATTATCCCTTCTATTACAGTTATGAGAAGCAAGAGGTAAAAGCTCTACACTTTCTATTGCTATTTTTTATCTTCACAGCTTTACATTAGCATTATATAATCTCTGTCTTGCCTAAATAGTCTGAAGAGGTATTGGACCAAGTGCTTTGATATCTACTAAATGTTCTTTTTCCATTATTGAGGGGTTATTGTCAAAGCATCAATAGGGAGCTAGTAAACCTTCCAACACCTATATGAAAACATGAAAGCTACAAGACACACAGCACAGGTAAAGGTGAAAAGTGCTTTCTAGGCAGAAAATTTACATTTTGGATGGGCTGAGCTGGATGTACAACATGTTTCTAGACTGATGTGGAACGCTGTCCCTCGAGTCCTGCTGCTTTTTGCTTCTTCATGCCAACAGAACTAGATTTGATCACCTGAAAAAAAGGCGAACGAAAACCATCCAGCGTATTGTGAAGAGGGAGGTGACATTCACTTGATGCAGTGGAAAGGAAGCTCAGGAGGTGGCACGAGATATCCAGTAAGTCTAACGCTGCTTTGCACAGGGCTGGCATGGGGACCACAGGGGAGAGCACAGTCTCACTACAAACACTCAAAGGCCGTGAAGTACTGAAATCCCGTTGTCCTTATTATTGCCTGTATTATTTGCAGTATCTGACTGAAGAGCAATGCCATCAGTTATCACACCCACAGTATCAGTATCTGCTAATTACACATGCAGATCTTTTCCATAGTGTCCTGATGATCTGCTTTCAACAGTAATTAACACATTATCTGTTACCTCCTCAACACTTAAATATGAATGAGGCCATAGAGATTAATTATCCACGTGATTTCCTAGGATCTACATTATCCAACTGATGACATTTAAACATTTGATCCAGATGCCTAAATTTAGACATCCAAGCATCTTTGTCAGCCTACAAGTTCCATTTATTAGGTGAAGCAGCTCTACCATACCAAACAGGGACACAGAAAATCGGTGATCCAGCTCTCTCTGAATTGATTTCCATCTGGCAGCCTGTTGTGGAGCGTGCTCGTAATTCACCCTGTGCACAAATTTGATTCTATAGAAAATGAGAGTTAAGGGCACTTGACTGGCATCAAAAGTGGTCAGGAGTGCTCCCTGTGTTCCCGGCAAGCGGGTGAAGATGATGGCAACTTCATACAAGTTCACTATTTCTTTCTGTGTAATACAGGGGTTGTACTATTCTGAAAGTCTGTCACGAAGCACGAATTACTGACTGAGTTCTTGCTCCCAGCTGAGAGCAAGGGCTACTTCTATTAAAGCAGACTGTGATTGTAGGAAAGAGGTAAGAAAGAAAACCAGGATTAAATATTCAAATTTCAGTCACCCTGGCACCTCTGTAATTTAGGTTACAGATCTGAACCTACTCACAGGACAGAATTTACTTGCTTAGCAGTCAAGATTTCTCACACTTCATACTCCATCCTTTTTAAGTGTGAAATTTACTACGGGAACTTCATGATACTACCTACTTTTGCATTGTCATGTTGCAGAACTACATATTCCCGTACAAGAAATGCATACATCATCATTTGAGAATACAGAGCAGAGCCTCACATATTCTTTTAAAAGGACTATTTTTGACACAATGACATGTCTTCAAAAATAGGAGTCACCCCACACACACTCCTACAGTTTAGCTTACACCTTAGCAGGCAGGGAACTCCTCTGAGAGGCGGAAAAAGCTCAATTCCATTGGGCTGAAAGTCAGGTCTTCTAGTTCTTGCATGAGTGCTCTATAGAAAAAGACAGGTACTCCGTCCTCTAACTTTATCTTTAAAAGAAAAATCAGCTGAGAGCATTTTGCCACAGCTCTGCTCTTACACATGTATGAGAAGTCCATTCTCTGAACACATGCAGGAGACTGAACTCTTCAGAGGATTTAGGCCAAGCAATACTTAAACCAAGAATCATCCCATCTAATTACAGCATTTCACAGAGAAGTCCAAGTTAAAAGCACAACCACTTCATGTAGGCTCATTATATAGAACGGAAAGAGACCGGCTCCTTCAGGCTGTGATTCATGTTAGGTACATATCTGGCTGCTAAAAATGGGAAGGTTTGAAGACAGAACAAAATCAGTGTAAGAACCTGGGGAATTATTATTCAAAGGCAGAAAATGCCCACTGTATCAGAGAACTCCAATAAAGGTGGCCAATGTCAGAGGTTTTCTGGGGTTTTGGACTCGAGTACCTAAGGTTAGCCCAAGTCCTATCTTAGGCAAAGCCCCCATTTGGATCTTTTCCTTTGCCTATTTCTCAAGGCAATTTAAAAGAATAAGAAATAAAATAACACTAAAAGTAGCCAGTTTCTTATCTAGATTTGCAGATAAGCATGTAGGTCCTGTGCTTGGGCTCTACTAATTACTAACACTGTGCTAAGCCTTAACATATTTGAGGACAAATATAAAAACTGAAACATCTTATTCTGCCTGCTGTATGTCATCTCTTTACTGCTACCTTAATATTTATTATTCCACAAAAACAGTTGCAAAATGCAATCACCTATTTGTGATTATGAATAATGACAGATACAAAATGCATAAATAACTTATGGTCAAAAACCATTAAGGTGGAAATACAGTATTTCAGAGTAGAATTGTAGGAGATAGTGAAACTTTAACAACATTCTGGCTACCTCCATCTTCCTCAAATTTTCCTATGCCAACATTCTTTAGACATGTTATTATGTATTAAAAAATCTTGGCAAAATACACTCTTATTCAACTATAAAATAATAACCTCCTCTACACTGAACAATATATGCAACACTGACAAATGATGACCGGCTCAAAGATTCCAGAGCAGGAATCCATAAATAGCTCCTATGCATGAATTATTAATCCTTTTTTTTTTCCAGTTCATAAATCACTCTGATTGCATACTTGTGGACTGAAACAGCAGAATGCATACTCCACATTAGTTCATTTTTTTTCCTCAGAATCTGATATATAACTACCTAAGTACCTAGTACTGACATCTAGGTAGTCACTAATCAAAATATTATTTTTAATTAGCTCATACGATAGCTGTATTCAGTCCAAGAATACTGTTTTTACAAAACTATCTCTAGAAGAGAACGATAGCTCAAGAAGCAGAACTTCTCTAAACTGTTTCTCTGAGAGGTTGTTATCAAATTTCCTTTTCCTGTCACTTGCTGATCAGCTGAATGAGTTACAGATTCATAAAGTCAAAATTAGAAAGTAAAGTACTAAAACTACACAATGATCAGGACTGAAAGAGTAACACACAACGTGGCTCTCATCTAAGTGTTTCTGACTAAAAAAGCTAGATGTCAGATTCATCATCCAAGTTGGTCATCTGCACTGTTGAACATTTGGAGGACTGGTTTCCATTTGGGGGAGTCTCTCCTTTTCACTGCTGACGACTGAGAAAGAACAGATCGGTAGTTTAACTGGACACACGCTTTCTTGAGTAGATTAGTTTAAACATCTAGATGAGTCACTGGTTGCCACCAGCATCTTGGGCTTTTTCTGATCCATCTTTATTTTCAACTACACCAGTTAAGTGTTCCAGATCATTGTGAGGGCTTCCTAACTCTAATACGGACATGAGTGGACAAGAAGGACCCAGCTCAGAGCAAGGAGGATGCCAGGTCTTCTCTTTTGATGGCAGGGCAGATTTATAGCAGGATAAAGAAAATCGCCTCTCACAGTACAAAGGATACCATTATTCTCTCAGTGTGTTTTTGGAGCAGAAATCCTTTTCGCCTGGGCAAGTAGAGAGTTCACTGAGTAGTGTTTCCACTCGGAAGTACAAAATTCTTCTTCTTAAGAGTGCTTTCTCATCATTAACTTTTCTGATGTTTATCTTAGCTAATTAACTAACGTTATGAAACAGTATTTCATGCCAAAATTATACTCAGCCAGCTCCCATGATTTCACTTGATTGTGATCAGTGATCTATAAATACTGATAGTCTCTATGATATTACTCTTTTCCAGGCAGAAAGAAGTTAACTCAACTTTACAGTTCTAGAAATCACCAATATCAGATAAAGGAATCACCAGTATCAGATATGAAAACACAGATCTCTGAGCTTTAAGCAGGCAAATCTATTTAAATGACACTGAAGAATATAAGGGAGTTTGAGACACTGAAGAAATAGCCCCAATAAATACACAACCTTATACAGTTATAGTCTATCAGCTATGACAGGTACAACGAAATTCAGATTTTTCTGTAATTTCAGAAATAAAAGGTAATGTAGAGTTTGAAATACGTAATGATATGCTAAAAAAAATATGACATCTGAAACATTTGTGAACAGCAACACTATAACTAGTGGTCCAAACAACACCTGGCACTAGGCTAATAGTGACAGAACGGAGGCAAAAAGGCGGCAACAGTAAGATTCCTCACAAACTGCAGCAGAACAGGAACTGTCAGCATCCCACACATGTATTAAACAGCTTGAAGTGCAGTCCCTGTCCCTGCTCTGAGACAGGGCTTCTGCCAGCATCCCAAATGTTGACACGTCATGGGCAGAGGAGAAAGGAGAGGTGACGGGAAGCTGACAACAGGTCAAGCAGTGCTAGGAAGGCTTGAAAAGGGAGCTGTGCAACTGCCCTGACAAGCTCAACTGATAAATATTACGTATTTGACTACTGAACAGAATGTCTTCAAGGCATTCAAGGGTTAAAAATTCTATAAAAGACATTGGTGTTACTGTCCAAACATACCACTTAAAGATAGGTATCCTCAACTGAAAACAGTGTTGCTTACATCTATGTACTTATTTTATGGGAAAAGCAATTAACCAGTTGAAAAAGCACAGTACCCAAGACACCAACCGGCAGGTAGTGCATGACATAGAACATGAAGAACTGCAAACATGCATAAAGGAGAAACATAGTTGAGATGTAGGCTGCTAGGCAGCTAAGCCCCACTGAGCGCTAAGCTATCAACTTGTCTCAGATAAAGAAGCTTTTATGACAAATCCTGTGACAGAACCAGTTACATTTCTGGCCAAAACTAAACAAGCCTAGTCCCAGGAAGATAGGGGACCACAAACAAAGCAGCTGACTGCAGTTAGTAAGGGCACGGCACAGCACCAGAGCACCAGCAGTGGAGCACGGCCCCGGCACAGCCCGCAGTGGACAGAGGGACAGCAGGGACAGTAGAAAGTCCGGGTCTGGAAGGCACAGCCAGGACAACGCTACTCTGAGCTCTGCAAACAAGCTCATCTCCACCAACGGCCAGTGCCAAAACTAGATGCCAAGCTGTGAGTGGTAGAATACAGCTGACTCCCTCTGAACCCTTCAGTTCAGGCAGACTCCACTGTTAGCCTTTCTGGGATAACTTAGCTCCCTCTAAAGTCCACGTGATCCAAGCAGCAAAATGACAGGAGAGGTGCTGAAGACTTTCCTGGATCTGCACAGTGAATGCTTTCTGTTCTTTACACCTTGAGAAGCAGAAAAACAGAGAAAAAGGATGACAAAACCAGCAACAGACTCCGCATCGCCAGAAAGGTTGCTGAGGAAGCTGAGCAGACCTTGTCTCAGACGCATAGCAAGCATGATGGCATCGGCTGCACCAAGTTCACATTCTATAATACTAAAAGCCTACGAACAAGTAGCATCACAGAAACGGTATTCTAAGCAATATAGCGCAAAGCAAGACAATTTCTTCAAGGAATTGCTCTCCCTCCAAAGATGACCCAAACCAAGATACTCCAGTCTCAGTATCCTGACCCTTCAGCAAGGAATGGTAGGCAATAAACACAGGGTAGTTTCCTCAGCCTAAAAAGAGAGCTCAATAAAACACATATAGGTGCTGCCACTGGCATAAGTCTCCAGTTTCTCAGTTACGGCACTTAATTCCCTAAGTTCTGATCTCCATTTAATTCAAAAGCTTCCCAGGCAAGAAAGTCAAGGAAAGCAACTCCCCCCTCTTCCCAGGAGAGTAGCCTCCCTTCCACAGCCCTCGGTTCCTTTCATACAGAAACACAACTACCAACTTCATCCTCAGTGACTGAAAAAGTCACGTCAGACCTGCCCCCATAAACCTCATGCTGCATTCCATCATTAGAGCCTGGCTTTATCTGTTGAGCTCAATAAAAGGATTTATGACCTCTCTGCATCCAGAAACTAAAGAGTATATTCACCCTACACCTAAGTGCCAGAGGGCAACAAAGAGTGTCCGGGGAGCAGAGAGACAGCACACCTACATCTCCTGTCTTAGCAAGGGACCATAGATCAGGGACGATCATTCTGCAAAGATGCTACTATTCATCCCCCCCTAGGGAATTTAACTTTCTCAATTTCATTCTGAACCTCCCCTTAATTAATGGCTTCCTTAAAATCACAGACTCTGCTATTTTTCATGACACCATGTGAGTGGGATAATGTAGGGTAGCATAGAATCTGTTTCCACATAATCTATTTTCTGGGGAGAAAGGTCATTACACCAAGCCCTTATACCACTAAAAAGCATACTCAGTTTGCTTCATTTGGTAATACTGCAAATGCATTAAATTAATAATATATGAAAAAACATTGACTAATTTTCACAACAACTGATTAATTATAAAAATGTCTACAATGACTGAGTATACAATCTCCACAGCATCTCTGTACATAAAAAATAGAAATGGAATACATTTTCCTCACCACTAGCTGAGTGGAGCTGAGCCGGAAGTTTAATTAGTTTAATGGTAAGTTAACTGATTTTAGCATTTACTTCCAGAGGAGATAAGATACGTATGAATGATTTTTCCAGTCCTGTGCATGCTACTAAAATAAAAGTGAATGCAGTTTGGGAAAGTCTCTATCCTTTTCATATCCCTGAGGCAGATACCAAAAATAAATAGGGTTAAAAAGTATTTTTGTTTTAAAAAACATTTATTTTTCAAATGATTATGACTTCATATTTAGTAAAGCCATAATTTAAAATTATACTAGGCTGGTTTTAGACAGTAATTAGTTCTAAATAAAACCTAACAGCCTTATTGGACATAAAGTAATGACATTATCTCTTCAGATCACAAATTGAATTGTGAAGATTAGCACAGCTATTTATTAATTTATTTGAGCAAAGATAATACATCTCAGAGAGGATGTTATTCTACCACTAGCTACTCATTAAATTAGCAAAAAAAAGATGATAGCAGCTCATATTAAACAAAAGAACAAAAATGTGTTCTGTTTTTACATTAGCACTGTGCTTTAGCTTCTGTTAATAAACAAAAATGTAGAGACGCTTGTACAGGGTTTTTTTATTATGTGCTTATTATGTACATTAGTACATAATATTTAATCTGAGGCGTCTGATATTTACCTTGGTTAGCTGGGTGCCTTTTGTTCATTTGACACAAGAAACTGATGATAAGGACAAATGAATTATTCTGTTATAAGCAACTTCTTACAGCGTTGCCCATTTATTATTTTTTTTAAATTCCTACTCTTTAATAACTTTACCAGATAGCACACAGTCTAATACTTACATTCTTAGTCAAACAAACCCTGAAACATTGCTATTTGACCTAATTTATTTCAGATTTCAAACAGAAAATTCCAAAAAGTACAGTAAGAAAAAGATTTTAGAAGATATAAGATTATTGCAGAAATATCATTTTAACTTGACTCTTTTCCCAGCAAAACATTACCCTATATAATTCAAATCTCACAGAACTTTAATTAAATTCTCTGAATTTATTTAAAAAGTGGTTCTTCAGTGGCCTGAAACTCTGGATCATCAATGCACTAAGACAAACAACTAGAATTCACACGCTAATAAAATCACATAAAAAGAACAGATAAAAAGCAGAGTTTAAGGGCTCTGAAAAGATTCAGTGTTTAATACCTAATTCTTCTTAATTTTTCATTTAAAATGCCAATTAATTTACTGACAGTATTTCTCATAAAACACTATATTTTCATGCATAATGAATTTCTTGTAATAAGTAATTAAGCTTATCTACTTACAAATTGTAGCAGCACATTACTGCATTTTCAATACGCATTTATTTCAGAGCACTCCAGAAAGAAATAGATAAAAACTCTTACATGAAAACTAGTAAAGTTTTGCCATGCGAAGAAACTACTAGAAGAATTTTACCATGTAGATCTCTCTTCACTTATACTTAAAATAAATAAATAAAAAAAAAATTATGAAGTATATCCAAAATGGTACTGTAAGTCCAAGTACCAGCAGCTTCATATACACACAGAAAAGCAGCGAGGAAGTGTTTTAACAGGTCACACAGCAAAAATTCTGATCATCTTTTTTTGTCAAATCACATTTTAAACCTCAATAACCACACAATGTAAATAAAGCCAGGGAGCAAAGATCAGTGGTAAAGCAGAAGTATCTCTTACTGCTAACACCACTAGTCATGTGTCGTTTTGCATCAACTGAAATCTTCAGTCAAAAAAAGCCAGAGGAGGAAAGCCCATGAGAAGAGAAGGGCAGCAACGAAGCTGAGGACTGAGGTGAAAGGATGTGCCGGTATCACAACCCAGTGTGCCCAGACCTCCCAAATGGAGTCAGGGAATGCTCCTGAAACAGCAAGGCGAGGCGATTGGAAACAGCACCCAAAGCACGACAAAAATATTTAGCATGCTCGGGCTTAAAGATGAGAAGTTGCATTTTCCTGCTGATCTCTCTGCAAAGGGAGCTCAAACAGCTCCCGTCCCCAAGGTCCGCTGTGCGAGCAGACCTCTCGCCTTTGCACCACGGTGCTCGGAAGCAGCGGAGTAAATCCAGGACAAGCAGGACACCATGGACTAATCAACATAAAACAAAGCCATCGCTGGCACCAGCAGCTCATCATTTACAAACATGTGACTAACATGAACATAGTCATATCTTTGTTCTCATTCTGAAGCAGTTATCAAAGAAGACTCAATGTGGAAAACTGACATAAAAGCACGTGAAAAGTAGAGAACTCTTCATGGGCTTTAGTTGAACTGAGGCTTCAAAGGCTGTAGTTTCTCATTCAGGGACTTTGTATCAGTATCAAAAAGAATAGAGTTCAAACTCCTTCACTGCTCCGAATCCCTAGAAAGGTACTGAACTTGCTTTGAAAGGCATAAAATGGAAATACACATTTATTTGACTTTTATAATAATATCAATTTAGGAAATAGAAAAGTGTCACTGCACACTTACATTGTTATGATGTTAACCGTTTCAGGAAGAGAATTTAAACATTGGCTTTTATTTGGGAAATAAGCTTAAAATTTGAAATTAAAAAAATCAGCAGAAGCTGATTTGTGACATGAGAGTATCAAAATACTACATCACTCCCTTGTGTCACTGATCTCTAAGGCTCACTTGGAAAGCAGCGTAACCCATCTGGAGCTCAGCTCTTTATTTCAGAAGGAAAAATATTTCAGAGGTCTGGTGAAAGCTGTTCTACACACATCCACAAGCAGCAGAGAGCAGCCCAGTGAACTGCATCCTCCTCCATCGGCCCTCTCTGGAACATCAGAGAGTGACATCCCTTCGCTACAGAAAGAGCTCTACATTCATTCTTGTGAATGACAAAAAGTGAGCCTGGGTTTGTTGCCTACCTGCTGAACTTGATTAAAAGTGATTATCAGGAGGTAGTGCCAGGCTATACAAATTGGCATATATTCTGGAATGCTTACCAAATAAGTACACTGCCCTAAAAAAGGACCAATAATAATAACAGAAAAAATGGAGTGGGAAGTGTAATATATGCAGAGATGTTATTCCCTCCCTTATGCTCCCAGCAATTCTTAAAAATATTTCTGCCAACATACTGTTTTGTGTTGAATATAAACTGAAGATATTTGGGGATATGGTCTTTGGTGTTTATGCCTCATGGTTATAAAATTAGCCTCAGATTCGTTCTTCTGAATATAAAAAGATTTAAATTTTTAAACCTAAAGTGAAAAGTGTGCATCTAATGCTTGGAGCTGCGTTTTACCTACAGAACATTTTGCATCCTGTTGTGCCCTAGGAATTGAATTTTATTACTTTCAACAGAATTAACATAGTTTTGACAGAAAAAAAAAAAAAGAAGATAGATTACATTACGTTTTCACTGCTGAAATAGATCTGGTATGCAATATCAGTATGTAAGAACCTATACTCCATTTGCATTTATTTTCTGCATACCATCCCAGAAACACTTTTTCAAATGGCCACACTCTTAATGTTTGTTTTTCATTTAATATATCCATATTGAGTGGTTCTTGAATGTTCAAAGTAAATTAAACACATTTATTTTTCTGTACTTACAACTGTGATTTTCATTGTGCTGTAGGAGGCATTAAAAAAAAAACAGGCTGTGGTGGGGAATTTAGTAACAAATATAGCAATACTTTTGCAAGTGAAAATCCACTACATTCCACTACAGAATTAAGAGCACAACCAAATCCAACTAAACGTTCCTTTCAGATAGCCACAATTTTGCAATGATCTCGCAAATATGTACAGATGCCCCACTCATCATAAAAAAGCCCCATGTTTTCAGCTTTCCAAGCATCCCTTCCCTGCTGCGTGCTGCACTTAGCATTGCTCAACTGTCACTCCAAAGGCCCTTCTGCATACGTTCAGCCTAACCAAAAGCCTGAATAAGTTGAGCGGACTAAGTAATCTATTGGAACATTCAAGCACATTTATCATCTGCTATCACCAACTTACTTCTTTAAGTGTTCCTCTTTTGGAGAAAGGCTGTTCTCAGTTCAGTTTCTCATTCTAAATGACACTCTGGTGTAGTCCCTCTTTCCCTTTTGACAACAGTGGGGAGTGAAGAGTATCACTCAGCTAACTTAATGGCAAGCTGGGGCTAAATTGGGCTGATGTGAATACTGTTATCACACAGCTCCACTCTGTGTTGTTTAAGAGAGATGATATCAAACCATAAGAGTAAGAAAAGGGTTTGAATTCCACTGATCTAATCTTTGATGTTTGCTTTTTAAGTACCTGGGTCTGACTCAGGCACTTCACGTTCAGAGAGAACTAGGTTAAATGAATCATTATGTAAATACGTCTACTTCTCCTGAATGATCAGCTCAGACACAAGTATCTACCTTTTAGATGCCTACATTGGATTAGATGGATGTCATCAAAATATGTAAGAAATGAAGATGTCCCAGACTTCCCCACACTTCCCGGGGCCTGAGCATGGAACTGCAGAGGAAGGAGGCTGCCGCGAGCAAGGGAAAGCTACCAGCAATGGCTCCGTGCCGTGGACACTGTTCAGATTTTCTCAGCTCCTACCAAAAAGAAAATCCTTTGCATTTGAGATTCAGCTGATGCAACTCTTTTGTCTGTTAAGAGGAAGACGAAATCAGCTAAGTGAACTAATTATGGAAAGGAATCGCTGTGTAATTACTGAAGTAACCTTTTCCCACTTTCCCAGTTAGACACAGTAAAAATACTTCACAACATTTCCAAGGAATTAACACAATTTGTTTCCAAACTGTTTACGGAACATTATTCTCAAGAGATTACATTTAATGAGCAAGGCTATGCCTAAAAGGAAAGGGAATACAGATAAAAGAAAAGAAAGCCAGCTCTTATGTACATTCTGAAGGTACTTGACAGTGCAGCTCTCTAGCAATCAAGCATATGAAAAGATTTAATAGGCATGGAAAGTTGGAGGTCAACGAACACTGGAGAAAGCATTTTTATTCAGTCAAGTGAAATCATAACAGTGCAACATAAGAGTAACTTGATTGAGATTTATGTAGCTTATTTAGTAATTTTTACAGCACAAATGCTTTTCCTTGCTCATTAGATTACTGAATTAGGTACTTCAGCTCTAAAGGAGTCTAATGTTGCTCCTCCAAAAACTCAAGTGAAATTTATGACTTCACCTGATTCTATTTTGAAAACTTCTCAAGAGCTGATACTCCTAATTGTTAACTGTAACATCATGCCAAGAACAACACTTTAAAAAACATAGGTTAGAGGCTTTGTCTCACTACTGTGAAATGATCTACTTTTATTCTGGTGTTTGCTGTGTCATACCAATTGTACTATGCTGAGGATGTTGCATACTGTCACTGTTTGTTTAAGTACTGGATAATTGCCAGTAGAAAAATTACCAGAAAGAAAAAATGGGAAATTGTTTTAATGAAGTAGCTTCCTGAACAATCTCGGAGGAAAATTCTCTTTCCATATGACTCTTAAGCAGCACCTCTATCTAACACTTCATCTGTATACTTCTGTAATATCTTTCATCTAAGGATCTCAGAGCTTTCTGGCCAGTATTTGTTATACTTCATGGCAATCTTGTAGGGAAACAAAATAACCACATCACTGTATGATAAACAAACAATGGAAATGTTGCAAACTAAGGCAACATTATAATGGAATTATAAATTCTCTAGTCCAAAAAAAGGTGTGGGTTGTTTGGTGTTAGGATTTTTTTCCGTTATTGGGGGGGGGGGGGGGGGGGGGGGG
>NW_015094506.1:28317391-28347297 GCF_001431845.1 Calidris pugnax
GGGGGGGGGGGGGGGGGGAGGGGAAGTCATTTAAGAATTTTGCCTTTTTCTTTTTTAAATATACACACACACACACGTATACATTCACACACACATGGACTTCAGTGTTTCGCTTGTTTGCTTTAAGACTCAGGAAATCAGCTTAAATGGTCCTGAATGCTTCACAGAGCAAAATATACAGCTCTACTCCAGCCTCCAGAGCAGTTTCAAAGAGTAAGGATTTTTTTTTTTAAAATGGTCTCTTCCTATAATCTTCAAAATGTCTTCTGATAATAATTTTTATTCACTTTGAAAAACTAGAGGCTTCTATAAATGTTAACCTCAAATCTCTGCATTTTGGAAGTATGGATTACATTAATTCTTTTATATGTATAGTTTTATACTTCTGAGAAATTAAAAGTTTTCCAAACTTGATTTTCTATTTGGAATAACACTACCACTGTTCTAAGTTTCATTCTTTTGCCTGTATCTCTCAGCTACTAGGCAACATTCTACTGCTTCCATTTTCTCTGCCAATATACTCTCATAATATATTATGAGAAACCACATATGCCAGGGCCAGAGAGAGAGATTTTTGGTCATACAGAATGCACTTAAGGACAATAAACCACAAATTATACTTTGAGCTTCCTGCAACAGCAAAACAAAGCACTGACAGTACCGCTAGGATGTGCACTTTGAAAAGATTCTGTGACCAAAAAGGCCATGGTAATAGTTTAGTCTGATCTGCTATATAATACATATCACAAATCATCATGAGTAATTCTTGCATCTAATAACTTGTGATAACACTGCAACACAGCTTTCATTAAGTAGTCCTATTGGTTAAGGTTTATCGAAGAGCAAATAACCCTCATCTTCAAAAAACATTTTTTTTGCTGTGTTTTTACTGCAATTTCTTGCATTTGCAAATTCCAGCTTTATAGTCCTGCTGTATCTTTGCCTGTGAAATAAAAGAGCTCTCTAGCAGTACGTATCTCTTCCCAGTGCAGGTACTCACAATCTTTGATCGAGTCACCTCTGAACTCCTATTTATAAACTAAATAAATTGAGCTCCTTGTGTCTGTCACTGCAAGGCATATTTGCTAGACCATGGAGCTTTCCTGTAACAAGCTCTACGCCTTCAGTTCTTTCACAGTTGTGAAAAAACAGAAGAACAGTAAACTGTTGGTCTTTCCAAACTCCATTTCTTTTGCCTTTGAATATATGTCAACAAACTAAAACAAAATACCCACATAATTTTCTAATAAAATTAACATTTATTATTTCATATGATACATAAATGAATTTGGAGACTTCTCATATGGGTATATGTTACAGAAGTAGCACATCAGCCTATATATATATATATATATATATATATATTTTCATGGTGTATCACAGAAAAATCTGTCTTCTCTACAGTAAGTGCTCTTGCCTACAAGATACTCCAAAACAAACTTCCCAACTCTCATGCTTATTTAAGGGCTTGGAAAACCACACTGCAATTACATCTATCATCTCCTTCCAGTAGCTGTTATGTTCTTTCACTTCTGAATTAACTTCCTAATTCTTCATGCTTGATTTCTGAAACTATTCAGGAGTTGAACACAAACAGAAGATCCAGCATTTCAAAATTCCCCATTATGTTTTAAAGCAAAGACCAAGAGACTACCAAAAAATATGAGCAAAATTTACAGTACTTATAACACCCATCATGTAGAAAGTAGAGCGTTAACTAACCCCCAATCCATAAATATTTAGACAAACTGTAACTTCAACAAGTGCCTATGTGAAAAATGAATTAGAGGCAAAATATTTAGTCAAAATAAGAGAGACACCTGCCAGCTATTCAAAAGACATCTGTATGCAAGGAGATTTAAGATTTTCATCTTAGTAAATATTCAGTCAGAATATACAGGGAGATAATTTTAAAATAAATTAAAAAAAAAAAAAAAAAGAAAAACCAAAAGACATGTTCAGCAAAAGTTGGGACTTCTATTTGGCTTTCCCCTCTGCCACCCCCAAAAAATCCCCAGTATTATATGTTAGAATAAGCTTCCTGAGGGTTGCAGGACTTTATCAATAATTATGGCTATTAATTCTGTTGGTATTTTTTTCTAACAAACTAAAATTAATCACTACACAGAAACAAATACCAATACCCTTCACGTTCTGCTTCTTGGTAATTTTTGCCATTACTGTTGCTAACACCAACCCAAACAACTCTTGGTTCTGAGAAAAAACTGCTAAGATGCAAAACACATCTCTGATTTGGGTGAGACAGGATTATTCAGTTACTAGCAGGAGGAATCAATCCCAGTAACAAGAAAAAAAATCACTCAGTTGTGCATCATGGGTTTTTTTCTTCACCCATCTGAGTAATATTGATATCAATATTTGTTTTAGAGGCTAATTCCTTATAACTAAACTAGACAGAGAGCAGTGGAAATAAACAGAGAGTACTTCCCATCCGGAATGTCTCACTGTGTCCATTACTGACCTGCAAATCTCGTGGTAATAACTGTCAGCTATCAGCTCATTAAACAGCCATGTGGATATATAGCCATCTGCATTAAGTGGAGCTATGTGACTCTTGTCAAAGGGGCAGGGTATGCAGGGAACAGTCATTCAAGAAACATTCAGCTTCAGTCTAAATATTTTCACTTAAGCTGTCTCCCCGCTATTCCTTGTTCCAAACATTGAACAAACTTCACCTCCACTGCAAAACAAGTGATTGCAGGACAGCTTTAAACACTTGTTAAAACTTCCAAAGGAATGGTCTGCATACTTTAATTAAACTTGAAAAAGAATACTGATGGAATACCTTTTGAAATTACTGATCAAAGGAGCTCAAACAGTAGTATGAGTCTATGAATTATACTTACCCAATGAGAGGATATAGGTTCCAGGCATCTATCTGCTTAACTAGATCATCCAAAATTTCTCATTATGGTGAAATAATTGACTAGCAAGCATGTAACCGGCTAACCCCCATCAGTATTATAGATAGCCCAATGATATCAAAACGAGCCACCAACCAGTGAAAATTCTTCTATGCTTGTGGAAATTTAGTGCCTCAGCCAACTTCCATCTTTCCCCCTGCCCTGCTTTGTAAATTATACTTTCAATTATTTAGCCAAGTTCTGGTCAAAGGAGAATAGAACCAAGGTGCAAGGAGAATATCAGCAGATGGCTCACAGCCTCTTCCATGATCTTGTATGTGCAGTATCAAAGTAGGAAAACCTAGAATCTAGAATCATTTATGTTGGAAAAGACCCTTAAGATCAAGTCCAACTGTTAACACTGCCAAGTCCACCACTAAACCATGTTCTTAAATGTCACACCTGCATGTCTTTTAAATACCCCCAGCGATGGCAACTCAACCACTTTCCTGGGCAGCCTGTTCCAATGCTTGATAATCCTTTCGGTGAAGAAATTTTTCCTAATATCCAATCTAAACTTCCCCTGGCAAAAGTTGAGGCCATTTCCTCTTGTCCTATTACTTGTTACTTGGGAGAAGAGTCCCTCACCTCTCTACAACCTCTTTTCAGGTAGTTGTAGAGAGCGATATGGTATCTCCTTTCCCATTAGCAAAACTCAATTTGAAATCTTACTCTGCTTTGATGACTGAATCTTTTATAGGAAACAGGTTTGGCTTTACGTTACACTGAGTAAGTCATCTTACATACACACACATAAAACACCTGTATTTTTAAATCAAATTTTTTTACTATTTTTCAAAAAAAATATCCTGTTGTCCATTTGATTTTCCTGGGATTAACCTTTAATACCGAGTACTTACGCTTAATCCAAAAAATATCAAACTAACTCTTTTACATTTTGATTAACATCACATGAACATATACTACCATACATATTCTTCCTGTTAAGAGTGCTCATATTCAATGACTTAACTTTTGTAATAACTTTAGGATTACTACTATTTAAGTAATAATTACATTTCAACACACAACACATCGTATTTCTTGTCTGTCAAGGAAATCCTAAGGCTCTTTCATTCAGTAGATTTATGGAGTATTAAATGCCATTAATGGAGCTCTTTTCAGCTGAAGAAAAAGAATCACTTTTCCACAGGATTAGCAAACTTTAAATTGTATTAAATCAACAAAAGCATTAGTCATGTTCATCTACCTGTATCTTATTCTTTTCTCATGTTGTTTGTCATGATGAAATTCCTAATTCACCATTCATTTCCAAAAGAAACATGAATTACACTTTTGTGGGCACATTAAGACATCATAATATTTACTTTATAAATGTTGCTTTATTAATAAGCACTTAGCTGTATGCTTGTACAGAGCCAAAATTAAATCATTTTTGCAGCTGTCAATGCACCACACAATTCTACAGTAACAGATAAATTCATAATCACTTTGCTGATTGTCAGCAAAACTACAATGGATGGTATTATCACTGCTGGCAAACAAACGCCACAGAGTCCTCCGAGAGTCATGCTGTGCCATGACTGGTGCATGCAACACACTGGCAAATCATATATCTACAAGGGTTAACTACTACTCCCATGCTTGTCATTCTATTAAGTATCCTACTAAAGACTGAAGGCCACATAAAAAATGAAATAATTGGCAATTAAAGTGCTGGGAGATTGTAAGTGGTTCAGGCAGTACTGGGCTTGATCCAAGTCTGAAAGAAATCACTGAAAGACTCCCCCTGATGATGCAGGCTGTAAATAAAGCTCTTAAAATAAATCCTATTCAAGTATAGGCTTGAAGTTGTGTTCTATATTTTACACATTTATAACTATTAAGAACAGCGAATTGCTATCACTTATCAGTTTTATTTTTAGCACATATCCCTCTGAAATACTTAATTAGGTAATCTAATGTTCCGCTTTACTATGACATCTAGCTCTGTAGAGACACCAATAAATGGTACACAAATTAAATGCATGGCAAGGCTAAAGTATTTTATGATACTTCTTCTGAATTCAAAAGACATAATAAACATCAACCAGTTCACAAAACAATCAAAGATTGGCACTCCAACAATAAACCAGGGCTTCAAATACAGCAAGTGATGAAATTAATGGGAAACAATATACCAAAAATGTTTATCATTGCTGTCTGTACTGTTTCTTATTCTCTTTGTCTTTCCCATCCTTTTTCATTCGCCTTCCAATATCTGTTGTGAGCAAATGGTTTATCTTGGGGGGGTCATCAGGGATTCTCCATGAGCACACCTGTTTTAAATGCTACTGCTTTCACTTAAATTTAGTGTTAAATTCTGGAACAATTTCTCCAGGACCAAAAAGCACTTTGTTGCTTTAGTACCAGTTACATTAGACTTTCCCAAGTAGTCTTTGTTCAAATGTATGCTTCAAGGTGATTGCTTTGGAGAATCTTTTTACTCTAATAAAGTGGAAAAGTTAGTGTGACCTACTTTGCAATACTTGTATGCTGACACTGCTTTCAAATGAACATCTAATTCATAAGATTAATAACATAGCTGAACAGTTTAATGGGATTTGGGAATTATTTACCCTGAACTAAATGGGGTTAAAAAACCCCACCCCACACTCCACAGATACACAAAGGAGAGGTGTGTGTTAACAGGTAAGGGAGGTGAGGTATGCACGAACTAATGACACAGTCTGGAACCCTGTTATTTCAAAATGCTCATTTGCAGCTTCCCCATAATTTTCCTTAGATTCTGCAGACTAACAGGATTTGTCTCTCCTTAGTATCAGGGTATGCCATCAAGATCCCTATATGGCACTGTCCAGGTTACTACACTTTGCCTGAACCAGAGATAAGACAATACAAAAGCCCTAATTTATGGAAAAACCACCACCAATCTGCTTTGGCTGCAAAGATTCCCTTTCATAACAAACCAACCCTTTGATTTTATGGTACCACTTCTAAAACTACGTATGTTATTTATGCAAAATTATAATTGCAGCATATTTATGCTATCTAGGTCCTGTGTTGACAGTAACATCAGTGTGGCACCACGGGAGAAACTGTTGGTTAATTGCTCAAGAATTTGCCCAGAAGCCCAGGCATATTTGCAGCTATTGTTGAGCCCCATTCTACTGGACTGCCTTCTTAGCAATTAACCCAATTAAGTGAGTTTAAAGTTGGCTCATCCATGTATACAAGTGCTAGTAATAACATTTCTGATGGCGGAATAGGCACCTGCTGTTATACACCTATGTTATACGCCCTGAGTTTCCATGGGATTTAGTTTGCTTTGAAAATTTGTCACAGAACGGGGATGACAGCTTCCTAAATCAACATGATCGCCACCTGTAGCTCTCTAGAAGCCATACATTTCCAAGATAGTAAGCCCTAGACAATGACTTCATGACTTTGAAATAAATTATTGGAGAACTGCGGGGGGTCAGGTGAGGGGAGAACAACAAGAAACTGAAGTGGAATTGAATGGCCAAGTGCAACCCTATTTTATCCGCACACGCATGCATAAATCTTGTGACCAGCATGTGGGCAATAAGCTACACTCCAGTCTAACTGGAAAATATTCAGGATGCTTGTTGAAGTCTCGGGCTGTGCTGAGAAAAGAGATGTGGCTCATGCAGATCAGAAGGCGGCCATTCCTTTTTCCTCAGTTTGGAATGTGCCATTTTGCCTTCATTACAAACACAAAAGTTTAAGCATAAACACCAGTCTCAATAAATCTAAACACTAAAAGTAACATGATTGGTATAGCTATATCTACCCATATATATTATGTTCCCCTGTTTGCCTTAAATACAGTCTCTTAAATTAACTATCACAGCTTTTTCTTATAAAGGACTGCTCTTGTAGTGTTCCCTTGTTGTAGGCGCTACAGTTCCCCAGGTGTTTTAACTACCACTAATCTTGATTTGCCAACATGACTGTTTGTGACCTGGATTTTGAGTTTGCTGCATGCTTCATTATGTTTCGCTGCTCTGTAAATCAGTTTGGCAGTGTCACTGAGTAATTAAAAAGGCCATTAGGTCAGAAGCACAGGTACAACTCAAAAACCTTCTTCCTCAAAAACCCTTACTCCTCTTGAATCAGAAACAGAGTTCTGCTATTCACAGGAGGATCCGCCTTGGGAAAGATGAACTGCTGGTGCAGTCAACCCACAGAGACTTACTACAACTTTCTTCAGCTTCTGGACAAAGTCCCAAAGAGAAACGTGATTAGCTGGTTGTTGGCACAGATGAATCCACACTCACCTGGGCTCAGGCATTTCGTCTGGAATCAGAGAAAGTAATGCTCTGCCTCAGCCCTTAACTTGGAGCGATCACAGGGGGCCCAATATATTCTATATGGGTTTATAAGCCAAAGAACGCCTTCTGTAGAATAATGTAGGATCCAGGTACTGATAAAAGTTATCCAGAGTAAAAGACAAGAAACACTAACATATTGTTCAGTGGGATGGGAAAGGAACATTGATAAAATGTGAATTTCCAGACCTTCAAATACATGCTTCACTTTTCTTATACCTCTGGCTAATCAATACAATACTCAGCACTTTTTTAACCTTAGTATGTCCTTCAAGTTACTTTATATTATTATGGCTATGTCTAGACTAGGAAATTAAAGATGCCCTGAACCATATCACCTGAAACAGAGGTCAACTGCTATTGAATAGCCCATATCCACACTACTGCAATCCTTGATACAGCAGATCTGAGCAGCCACAAACTCTCTCCTGCGGAAATGGTTCACGACCATATTAACTCCTAAACTACGCTCATGATTGTTTCTGCATGTCCCAGCAAGAAACCCTTCTAAAAAGCTAGCAGAATAGGCAACTGGGTTCATCTGCACAAGAATATTCCCTGTAACTCTTTGATAAGCATAGTACAATGCAAGTGTCCCCAAGATCAGCTCCAGCAAGAGGTATGAGGACTGATTACTCTTACACACTTACATACTAGGCAGAACCACTATTTAAAAAATCATGCAATTAATAGCTTCTGATTCTAACTGAGTATTGGTAGAACCTAGAGTTTAAATCACAGAATCATATGGGGCTGGAAGGGACCTCTGGAGATCACCTAGTCCAACCTCCCCTCCAGAGTGGGTCTACCTAGAGCAGGTTGCACAGGAACTTGTCCAGGTGGGTTTGGAATGTCTAAATATCCAGATGCAATTTGTGAAAATTACATATTTTTTTTTCCATTTAAAAACACATCTTTTTTCTTTGGTTACTCAGACCTTTGTCTAATCTCATTGGTAATATTCAAATGCTCATCTTGCTGTGTTCATCAGAGGAACTGCACAACTTCAGATTCACAGCAAGCGTAACCGTACAGAATTCAGGATGCTTCTCTTGATCTATAAAGCCCATTATAATTTCGAACATTATCTCCCCAATGTGATCTCATGCTAAGTGAGTTTGTATGATATCCACTTTGCCTCAGTACAGTCAATACACTTGCAAAGGGAGATGCTCTTGCTGACAGTGCTGAGATTGCCTTAAAGCTATACGCCATCTGGAAAGAATAAGCATGGAAGTTTCATACGACAAGCACGCAATGGCAACATGAATTCTTAGCTCATATGAAAAGGAAGCTAACATTTGAGTTACTAACTGCAATAGCTTTACAAATAAAGAACATTATCAACTAAGAACTATACATCTGGACTTCCACACCAAAGTCACTGTGCTCTGTGTGCACTCCATTCTCATACATACTGTTCTCAAGGTATAATAGAAGTCATTCTTGCATTTCAGACTAACTTCTCTGTTGACATTAACTTCCATCCACAGTCATGTCTTTACAAAAGAATAAATTCTTAATTACGAAACGTTTCTTCAAACCCAACAGCTCTTTTGGTCTTTCCAAGGCAAAACCCAGAAATGTTAGAAAGAAGAATCACTAAGAAGTATAATAGGAATCAAGCTATGCTTTCAGTTACTAGCAAAGGAAAAAAAACCCTAACATTTTGAGATAACTCTTGAAGTACTTTCCTTAAATTTCAACCTGACTTACGCACCAAATCATGAAGATTCGCTCACTACACTCCTGTTGGAAAGGAGTGCGCAGGCTGTGAAGAGATGGTGTGTCCAATGGAAACACTGCAGTCTTTGATGTAAATCCAGACAGCACATCAACAAATAATTCCAACTATAAACCAAAACTTTGGTATAACAAATAAGGGCAGATTAAGTTTGGGTTTTTCTCTATTTTTTTCTTTTAGTTTAAGAGTACATTTACATTGCTACTCAACAAAATGAAAAGCCCTGTATCAGAATGAAATAAATATATATTGTTAGAACCTTGTTCTACATAGAAATTGATAAACATAGAAGTATCATTAGAAGGTTACATTTCATGTTAGTTACTCCACAGAAAAGAGGAAAGACACTCAAAAGTTGGTATTACACTGCTACTATCATGAAGCTCTACCACATTAAAAAATAATTAAATTCAGTAAAATACTTGCTTTTATTGACAGTAAGCAAGTCAAGTTTAATGTGGCATTTAAAAAAAAAAAAAAGTTTAATTCTTTCTTGGATGGAGAAACATGACGTTCCAACGATGCACTGTGACTCATCTACCTGACCACAGTGCACCAGAATAATTTGCCTCCATTTATAACAAGCAGCATATTGAGGCAATTACGATCAATTTAGCTATATCCCCTGTCTTACAGCTCCTCTGGATTGTTTTTCGTGAAGAGTCTCTTTTATTAGAAATGTCAATACAAGGGGAAAAAAGTAGAAATATTCCCTGGATATTGGTCCAGTATTTGAAGCATTGATTATATGAAATTAAACTGCAAAATGCACCTTATGCAACAACAACAGAAAAACAACCTTGCCTGCTAAATCCCTGAATAGCCAGAAGAACTCTATGAAACCAAACCACTTTTTAAATAGATAGCTATTTTTCTGCATTAAAGGTTTGGCCCAAATCTTAGCTATAGTGGGGCTTAAAGCACTAATAGCCCAGTGGTTACAGAATCAATGTTTCTCCTAAATGATAAGGCAGAAGAGGTTACAGAACATTTACATGTAACTGAGATATTAATCTACATAATCACTCAGTTCTCCATTTCCATGGCAACCATTAGAGAAGAGTTTTCACTCTGAAGGAATTTTTCCTTCACAGTATGACTGGAAAGATGCCATTGGAACAGTGGTGGTTACTTGTTGCCCAGAGCACAAGAAATTCAAGGACAGGTATAACAACACTCTAATCTCAAGAGAAGCCGAGCCCACCAACACCAGAGGGAAAAATTAGGCAGATCCTCATAGCCTGGGGTATCTAATCCCACATCCCCTTTCACTTCCCCCCAAAAATCCCACAAGTGGACACAGGTCCACACAAGTCAGATTCATTTCACGTGAATGAGACAATCATAACGAAGAAGCAACAAATCTGAAAAAACTGCAGAGATTCTGTATGAGAAAATACCTGGTATCACCCAACAGGGGACGACAGCCCCTCATTCAGAGCCAGCCTGAGCAGGACCCCCGAGAAGGGAGCGCTGCTGCAGCTGCCCAGCCCCACGGGGGGCTCGACCATCGCACCGCGGCTCGGGCTGCGCAGGGAGCTCAGGTGCCGCTTTAGATTGCAGCCTGGCCAGCACCGAACAGCCTGAAGGAGCCTGTGCTACCCTCACAAATAACACCATTCCCTCCACTTGCCGGAATTTTCAATTCTTCCTCCCTCACATTATTTATTAACACTTTATTAGCTTTATGAATAAAAGCCTAGCCTAGCGACCTCATCTACTTCGACGGAAACATGTCAAAAAAACTCCCATTAATCTGGGGGAGAGGATTGAAACCATGCATACCAAAGCATGTAACAATTCCAAAAAGACTACGTGACTCAAAACTATATTTATGATACCATGAAATACAGTAGACCGTCATTTTTTGGTGCGGTTTTGGGGTTTTATTAGTAATCACTATATACAGGAGCTGATAGAAGCTTTTGAAACAGAAAATTTATAAGGCATAAAGTTTACTTGACACTACTTGGGAATGACTTAAACCACATATTATTCACACGTAGGGTATTTAAAAAAAAAAAAAAAAGCCCAAACAAACCAACTGGCTTTGTAAACATTTTGTAAATACATGCTTTTGGTGCATTTAAAGGAGTTGAGACTTACACAAATATTAAAGAACTGTACTTCCAGGATGAAAAACTGACATTTAATATAAGATTATTTTAAAGTAGACAAGCTGTTCCTAGGAAGTTTCCCAGGAACACGCCCTATGCTCTACTATGGCAAAATATAGATCCTACAGGCATCTTCCTTAAGGAGAACCCCCTCGGTGCCCCTTCCCCTGAAACACCTCCCAGATTTTGCCCAGTCCCCTGAGAGCTTTCCCACAGTCAGAATTACCAGTGGAATAAGATGTAGGTGGGACCTATCTACTGATGCCTGACAGCAGATCAACCAAGACAGGTACTATTCCATTTTTTTGATCTCACATTAGGTATTTGCCAAAGAAAATACGAAAAAATTGGTTCATTAGATCCTCTATAAGAAAGGCTGGCAGACAGGCTACTTACTAAAGCTAATTGTGATATTTGCGTATGGCAGAACAGTACTTAATAAACCAGCATGCACGCTTCCATTCTTTAAGGCAGATCAGCAGCTTTCATTATGAAATAGAAATTACAACTATTCTCAGACTGAAGAGGAAACAAAGCAACGTGAGCTTGTAACCCATAATCCTATTATTCTATTAAAAAAGAAAGCAAATGATGTTATTAAGGGATCATTTTCCACTACTGTTCAAAAGAGCAGGAAAACTCAAAGCAAGGCATGCTATCATGCTGACATGCTCAGAGTTTCATTAGGAAGCATACATATTTTAATCTCTTGCCATTTATGTGTGTACCAAATTTCTGTCCATTAGTGTGTTGTAATTAGTACACTACTACTGCAATATGTTACTTCTAGTAACTGATATAACTTCTAGCCTAACACTATGACAAAATAATAACATTATAACAAGCATAAAGTCCTAACTCAGACACACAAGCTTACAGTTAAACATGGTAATGGCAGTCAATAAATACTAGAAGTACTTATTATGGGTACTTATCTACCAAAAAAAATGCAATCACCCAAAACCTACTGTTATGCCAGTTCACCTGGTTGTGAGGGTCAGCATCTTCGGCAGTCGCACCCATAGCAGTAAAAAAAAAATTCAAATAAATTTTAAAACATCTAAAAAAATAAAGAAAACTAACTACAAGAATAGAAAACAACATTGCTTTCCCCCTGCATTAGATTGGTTTAGAACAGGTAAATAAAGTTGTCTGTGTTTGTTTGCTCTCCGTGCTGGAATACAGGATTATCAAACAAGCTTCCATTATTTGATTTTAAGTTCACTTTGGATGATCAGATAGAAAATTAGCTGATATTACTGTGTGTTTAGTAAATTCTGTCGTTGCTAGGTGACAATACACTTTGGTGAAAATATGTGTTTATTTGACGTGACTGCTATCTGCATCAGCAGATGGAAGTAATGTAAAATCAAAACACTTATAAATTCTCAATTATAAAAACCAGGAATGACCAAAAATTTTAAATCTTAAAAATATATATATTCACATTTATCTAAAAAGAGCAGATATATAATAAGTATATTTTGTTCACCTACAATTTAGTATGTGAAAGCGTATTTCTCAAATACGCTTCTGCTCATCTTTTCCTTAACCATTTGTCTTACCAAATGAAACATTCAACTATAACTAAGACAAAGACAGGAATAAGTCATTTTTTCAGTCAACTAATTTTTATGAGTGTTTTATTTGATAATTTTGTGGTACTTCTTTCTAAATCCCACAGGAACGCACAAACAATGTCTAAAAACAGAATTCAATTTCTCAGCACTCAGTGGGACAGAAATATATTTCTAAGAAGCTGAAAAAACATCAAACCTATTGTCCTTCCTTGTATTAAAAAACACAGGTTGAATGAATTTCAAAATCTTCCATGCAAATACTTAAAAGGAATGTAAAATTTGAAGTAAAATATTTTAATAACACTATTATGCATCCATTGTGATTCAATGGGAGATGTTTTGTGCCTCAGGACTCGCAGGCTCTTGCGTTATTCAGACGGCTTACTCAAATTTATTTGTATCAACAAAGATAATTTAACCATTCCAGGAGGGTTTTTTTGTTTGTTGTAAGAGACAGCTAACTGAGAAGAAAAAGCATGTTTTTTGATTAATAGATATAGTAACCAGCAGGTTTTAAAGTGATTTCTAAAGCGCTCTTCCTAGAATTTATCAAGCCATTAAAAAGGTGATCTCTCTTAAAAAGCAAATTCTTCAGAGACAAATAAACTAAAAATCAACTCTACATCTACACTGGAACAAAAAAGTCACAGGCAAACCCCACTTCTGTTTAACGAGAATCATACACAAATTCAAGTTGAAACATCATCATCACCTCTTTTCTCACGAAATCCAATCATGCAAATATTTAATCAGTGACCTGTCAAACTCCACCTCATGACAGTATCAGCACCAGCAAATGATGCCCTGAGGTTTCAATACACTTTCTATTACTCCACTTAGAGATAAAATCAAAACCAGAACATAAAACATGACCTACTTCTTCCATCTTACAGTTTTCATTTACTGCCTCTAGTGATAGCCAGAAGACTACTCTCCAGGGGCCACATCAGCGTCTGAATCAGAAAGGGAAAATGAACATAATCTCCAACCCTCCACAGTCAAAGCTGAAATTCAGTCCCTGAGAAAAGAACATCCTTGCACATATTGCACAGGACAACCATCTGTCCAAATGTGTCGATAGAGAAGGCTCTTGTGTGAACACCTACCAAAATCCTGAAACAGAAGATAAAACTTACTCAAAATCAAACATAATGAGTATTCTAAAACTACCGACCTATTACATTACTAAAAAAACAAACAAACAAAAAACCAAACCCAAACCAGCATTACTTAGGAATTTAAACTGAAATAGATCTTCTTGTAATCGAGCAATGAAACTCAGTAGAGTTCGTCCTCTTTTGCATCTATGGTAATAATTCAAACTTTGTTCTATTTTTTGACTGTGCTTACACCTTTCAATAGCTTTATGTACTGGAAAAAAGGAAAAAAATTAGGACTAAAATACAGCACAGCAACAAAAATAGCTTGCTCACAATACTCCATCAAAACATCTAAGGGCGTTACTTGGTATATCACTCATACGAGGACCAGAAACCCGTATCAAATGGGTTCACAGGAGATAAAATACTGTGCGCAGAAAGATAACAAACGCAAGCACTGTCTTTGGGGGATTATCTGGTGAGACTCTGTGCATGTCTGTGAGCTAAAATAAGCTATGGAGGCAGCTGAACGGAGATAAATGACACTGGCAAATAGTTTAAGGGAACTTGCTTTTAAAGGACCATTGAGATTTGCACTGTTCAGACAGTGATTGTGGGGTCAGTGTGTTCTTCCTGATTCTCCTGAATGTCTTTTCATTTTTCCAGCCAAGGACTCCAAGTTCTTCCAAATTAAACAGTGCAATCAGGTACTTCCATTAAAATATGGAAAAAACATTAAACTGCAAGGAAGTTGGCATTTTGAGAAAAAGAGATTGGTGTCGTTGAGTCGTCCACACTAAAAAATATATATATTAGACACTCAGAAGCAGGAAAAAACCAGCTCTTGCAGGGTGACACTTAAAAGCTAATCTTTGTCACCCTCCTCTTCTTCTACTGCTCTTTACATGAAATAACACATTGAACAACTGATCAGTACAAGATTTTTAGAAATACTCTCCTAACTCACAGCTATTTAATAAAATCAAGATATTGTTAAGTTGATTATTTTTACTTTTTCAGTGGGAGACAGCAACTTTTAAAATTTTCAGGAGCTCATCTATTAAAAAAAATATAATCACTCTCTGCGTCTTCCCAAAATGTATATACTGCCTCTGTGGCAAGCAACAGATGAAACCATCTGGGATATCATTAATTCCCTTGATCTATTCATGTATTTCAATATTCAAACTAACTCAAAGAGCCATGAAATAGGTATTCAGACCTGTGTTGAAAATGTGTTACTTTTTCCATCCTAAACCTTACTCATTTATAAACAACATACTCAATTCTATTCCAAATGAACAAATAATCAGAGAATGCTATTTCAAAATAAGGCAATATATCTCTTCATAAATTCAACTTCTGCATCTTTATGATAGCAAAAATCAGAACAAAAATCTTTAGGATTAATATTTCATATTAAAAGAGTTAGAAGAAAGCAGAATGACTGCACTAAAATGATAAATTGCATTATCAGCAACTGAAGCTCAAAACCACTGCAAAACTACCCAAAAGTGAAACGCTACCGAAAACACTTTTCCCTCCCCACTCCCAAACATTCAACACTATGTTTACACATCAATCCATCAAGTTTGGGGGAACGCAGTTACTATCTGGTATCTGCTATTCAAAATACAGTTTAGTGATTCCTAAAGAAGCTGAATTAGATTTTTTAAAGAATGAATAGAATTTACAATTCATTGTAGAGTTCCAAAGTATGGAATGCCTCTATAATTACTGAGCTATTCATCACACAAAATTGACAACCCCATATAGTGAAACCATCAAGTGAACACTCTGCAGCCAATATGCTCGAAGGTACATATTAGAGCCAAATGAAATGTTCAGGTAATTAAGAGTCTTGAAATTAAATTAAAACTTTGCTTTATGTTGCAATCTATATCTGAAGGATAAATGAAATGCTAAGCACCCACAGACACCAAAAAGTAGAGAAATAACCTACCTGAATTATACAATGGTAAATTCAACTAGCTTGATGTCTAATGCCAACAATCACAAGAGATTCTATTTTTTTCCGAGTTGAAAAGCACAATCTAAATTTATCCACATTCTGAAGCATTCAAGATGCCTTTAGTAAGCATCAGAAATGAAATGTATTAGATCAGAAGTAGCATTTAAAACTTATTCTTCAAATATAGCTATTGCATTTGCAGCCAAATCAACATACAAAACAGCTAGTCAAATGGCTTTTGCAAAGCAATAAACTTAATTTCATCCTTGTTCTATGTATCCATCCATGGAAAACAACAGAGTACCACATGAGAAAATTCAGAGATCATCTGACGGGATATGGCAATTACAAGTTCTGTATATAATGCCAACACTGCCTGAGAATCCACATAGGTACCTAAAGTGACCTTCAAGCAGCTAGGACAGTAGGTTATAAGGGGGTCCTCTTAGGTGAGGGTTCAGATATCGTTCAAGCATGTAGAAATATAATGTATGAAAAGAATTTGATATAGTAAAAGTAGTTGATAGAACAATATTTAATAGTATTGACAGAATAGTAATTGTAGTTCTTTTACATTTCCAGCTCAGATCTTTCATCTTACTCTTAGTGAACAAACAGTACTTTGAGAGCTGTCCAATTAATAGCAGCGAAAAAGCTGAATTAATTTACTCTTTTGTGTACAAAATAAGATGTTATGTAAATCACTCCTCATCTTCAAAGTTGTCTGCAGATAAAGCTCATTAAAATCAATTTTATGCCAGTGCCACTCCCTTGACGTCAGCTAAATTATTCCCAATGCATACTTCCACACGTGCGATTAATGTCAGACCTAATAACCAGTTAATCACAGTGGAAATCCATAATGCTTTCTCCTATTTCTTTCTAGGAATTACAAGACGTGCCAAGGGTACAATGTACCTTAAAGTTATGATAAACCACTAGTTTTTACTTCTTTCCATTTTCAGCACTAACTGGAAAGTTTCACAATAACACAAACTCCAAAAGCAGAATTTTGAATTATAAAAGTTTAGTAAAATGGAACAAAAATTATTCGTATTTGTGACTGAGAAAGAGAAGGGAGAATCCTGAAATAAAGGTCACTACTTCTGCAGAAATAGATCCCTCAGATATAATAAATACATTTGCCACTGGAATTGCATAAAAGGAGTTAGAGAAAATTGTCATGAAATACATTTGATGCGACATGTTTTCACTATTATTTTTATAAGAATTGGAAGATGGGATTGAACTTGGTCTCAGTGGAACAAATAATACATTAGAAAACAGAAAGGAAATTCAAAATTCAAACTGATTACTGTTCAATTCCAAATGTAAAACTAAGATTGAAAGAAAGTTGAGAAAAAGTTTCACAGGTCAGTGACTTCCCATTGCAGTTTCATGCTGAAGTACCAGCTGTCCAAGAGTTGGGCTGTCATAAAAACCCTGTCGCTGGGAGTTTCTGTAAATGGACTCCAGAGGTGCAGATGAGTAACAGTCACCAGAAAACAGCAGGCTGGGAAGAGCAAAAGTACATGCCGAGAAGAAGGCTGTAAAAGTCCACCAAACACTAAACACCCTGCAGATTTGTCATCTTTGCATCTTCAAGAAATGAAAGAAGACCCAGAGCCTGCTGAACATGCGTGAGGCCACCAGCACACGCTAACACCAAGGAAGGGCTGTACAACTCAGACCACATCCGAGGTGGCAGAGGCAGCTGTGCACCATCAGAGGCACCAGGACTGCGTGTGCTGCTGAGGAAACCCTGTGAGGGACTCTGCACAGCTGCCTAGAGCCACTGTCACACCAGTGCAGCCCTCCCCAGTGAGTGAACTGCTGGGCTGGCCTCCACCGGGGTGACTGAGTGACAGCATGTATGGCAGAGCCTGTGTGATACTGTGTACCTGTGGATGAGAGAACACTGGGAGGGAATAACCAAATGTACCATGCAAATAATTGTTGTCTTTTAATAAAAGTTTGATCTTATTAATAATAAAAGCTTAATTTAAAAAAAAAAAAAAAGTTAAAAAGTTAAAAGTTAAGCTTTCATTGGCATCTGTCTCTCCCTGACTCACTCCTCTAAATGAGATCAGGACCCAATCTCCTACACACCCTGACATGCATTACAATACCTGCAGAAAAATGTATTTTTTTCAACACGTGGTTGTGTTCTTCATACAATTTAAGTTGACTCTGAAAATATACTCAAAGAAATGTTTTATCAAGACTTCTAGTACGAAGAAAAATTACTACAAACTCAAAGAGATTCTCAACTCAGATCTTGTATCTGATGCACAAAGGGACTCCTCTAGGCTCACGGAATGCCAGATTTCTGTGAATTCTGTAATTCTGACTTGCACACTGTGATTTGTACCCACGCTGCCAAAATCTTCAATAACTATTAGAAGCACTTTCAAATGTCTTTCAGCAGTAATAACCTGCAGAACAACTCAGCATTAACTCCACTGTTGCTTCATATTAAAAAAAAAAAAACCCAAAACCAAAACACCACCAAAACAAAAAAAGAAAACCCAAACAAATGTAATTCATATTACATAACCCTCATCCTAAATTATCTGTGAAGTCTGAACTGGCAACACTCCTAAATAAGTGTTACACTGACAAATACAATTCTTATGTAATTAACAAATTTCAAGTGATATTAAAATACAACTGTACATTTACATAGCTAGCTCTATAAAATATAAACAAAATAAATGGCATAATTGCTGTATCAATGTTTTATTGCTAAAAGATGGAGGGGATGTTTTCTTCTTTCAGATGAACAGAACTATGATTCTCTGACTCAAAGTAATAAAGGCTTAAGAGGAGGGAATAACGTATTGACACCAAAGGCATATAAAGTTAGAACACAAGACGCTTGTCAAGTCAGAGCACGTTACAAAGAGAATCAAAAGAGATACAGATTAATCCTGTACAGCCAGCAACATGCATAATTACATTGGTTTAAACAAAAAATAAAGGCAGAAGTTGTATTTTATTAGAAATTCCTAAATCATTTCAAATATAAGTATTATATAAATAACAGTTATTAATCTGTCCTAAGAATCATATATTTCTTGAAGGAAAATTCTGTGTACCATAAATTTAAAGGAAGAGCTGGGTTGTTCAATGAGGAACACACCAAAATATTCCTATGCTTTTCACATAAGCATAGGAATGTTTTTAACTGTACCATTTTCACTTTCCAGTCCATCATCATCACCAGCCCCATACATAAGGGCTGTATGACTAGCCCTTACTATTGCTAGTCATAGAAAGTATGTTTGCACAGCCGCCTGATTCTATGACACACTGCTTCAATGAAAATTAATTCCTAATGAATCATCTTAATGATTTGAAATAACTTGCAATAGAATCTCAGAATAATATTTTCTCCTCTAATTCAGAGAAAGAGAACTCATCTTCCAGTTAGCAGGAAGAAAAAAGAAGGAGCAAAGAATCGTATTTTCAGATGCATAGTATCAAAACATCATTTTTAATGGAGGAGAAAAAGGGAGCCATTCTCTACATAATTGCAAACTAACAACTTTTTTTTTTTCCATGTACAGGATTATCTTTTGCCACTCATTTCACACAGGCAGCCCTAAAGTTTTTCCCACCTGGCACAGACTTTAACTTTCAAACATTCTTAGACTGATTTTCAAAAATATTGGTGAGACTGAGCTGTAAACTCTTGGTTGGTTCAGCAAAACACAAGCCATTCTGAGGATAAGTACTTCTTCCTCATGCTGCCTACATACATACAGTCTTTCTTTGAGAAAAGTGAATAACGGCTCATTTTTTCTGGAAAGGGAAAAGAACTTGTCTTAAAAAGACTATATTGTCGCATAAGAGAAGGAGGCAATTTCCTTACCCAACTTCTATGCCAATTACCAAGCTGTGCGGCTTACAACTCTCACTTACTGGAAGCCAACACCTGCCAACTGTCACTAGACCAACAGAGAAAAAAGAGACACAGTAATGTTTATATACAGTTCTGCAGTTAGAAGTTAAAAAAAACCCAAGCCACTATTTGCAACTGTCTGTGAAACCATAAGACAATATTTCTAAAAGTCTGTGACAAATATTTCTACTTTTATATCACATTTAACTGAAAAAAAAAGTAATTTAAAGCTAAAGCTCTGGATGAGCAACTTAAGAAACTAATCTATAAAGGACTCCTTCATTGCTTTCAGCTGTCTTCTAAGGCTGCCTCCTACATTTGACTAATTGACAAGAATACAGATGTTTCTACTTACCTACATGCAATAATGCAAAACTTTGCAACTAAAAAGCTCATCCTTGTAAGTGTCCCTATCTTCCTACAAACTAACTAAAATATATAAATTGGCAGACTACAATTCCTTCCTCAGAAGTGGCCTAACCATATCCAGTAAGTCACAAATGCATGCAAAAAGGTTAGTAGTATGCCAAATAAGAAAGAGTACCTTTACGTGGAGACGTATAGGAAGAGCAGTAACAGCAACAAATGAATTGCAAATACTTGAAAACAGAGCATTTTCAGCTTGCAAAAGTGAAAGATTTTAAAAAGCGTAGTCCGTAGTTTCAGAATATTCAATCATCAAGCAGTTTCTTTAATTGCTTGGCTTGAATTAAGAGTTTCAGATTTGCTTCTATTAAATCTTCACATAATGATTAAAAATAATAATGCTGCTATATTAATTTGCATCTTTGATTTGATTATATGCTCCTTTACTTAATGCAAGAAAATCTGTCCTCATATGGTATCACAGTGTTCTTAACCTTTATTTTTTTAGGTATTTTGAGAGACGGCAGTCTTACAGTTCAAATCATAAATTAGGTATCAGATTTCCATATTACATCCTGGGAGCCTACAGTCTTGGCCTGGCAAGCCTTCTGAGATGCTGCTGTTCCAAAGTTACCATTCAATTAACAGCAAACACGTTCACAGACCAAGTCAGGACCTCCATTTTTTGGGTGCCTTTCACAAGAGCAAAGTCTGAAAGACAACCACCTCTAAGCAGCCAGAAACTTCATGGGTAATTATGTTCCAAATTGGAAGAAATCTTGAGGCCGAAGATGACAACTGCAGGAACACAAGAATCGGCTGTACTCCTACTTGTTGAAATCTGTCTCAGATGACTCTGCTTTTGAGATATGGTCAGTAAATTTACAACCGGTCCTAAGCCAGACTAGGGCAAAATCAGACTATTTATTTTAAATCACTGATATTAATTTAAGCTCATGCAGACAACTTTAAACTGAAGTGCAGAACAGGCTAGGCAAATTAAGAAATGTGTGTTAGCACTCATTATCTATTACCTCCTCTGACTCAGCTTCACATCGCTCCCTAAAGACAGGTGCCAAACTGCTGGAATAAAAATTACATGTCAAGGTGCTCCGTAACCTTCACTCTACTTATATCAATCCACCAGTTTTCCTTCAAGCTGGTCAGCAAAGAACATCCGAAAGTTTAGTAGTTCTGTGTAACATAAAATAACTGTAGGTGCTTTGACAGTATTAAATAATAACTCAACAACTAATTGTAACCTGTTCTCATTGGTTTATGTGGTATATTAGATATTTTTTTAACAGTGGACAAAAGGTTACATTAATTTTTTCCATACTTTCCTTTCTTGTCAGAGCAGTACCAGTAAACGTTAGACACTAGTCTAGATGCAGAAAAAGAGTGGTTGGTGTTTTAAAAAAAACAAAAACAAAAACAACAAAAAACCACACACATGGGAAAACTTAGTGTCTATTTCCAGGCTTTATCTAATCACTGTCAGTTTAAATACCGTCAGTTAGCAAAACTGACAAGTATAAGATCTGCTGAAAAATACTCAGTAGGCCACAAAAGCTTCCTACATTAATATAAATAAAACTGAGGTGATATGTAAGTATATGGTAATACACTAAAGTACAGTTCTTTCAGAATTGTCTGAAAGACAAAACACATCGTAAACCTCTACGCTTCCATCCAGTATACGCGTAGGCAAGGTCTGAATTATATTAAGCTGCTGTAACTTCAGATACAAACGTCACATTGAATTGGAGTTAATCATTGTGAAGGAAAAAAAAAGTCTATCTTTTGAACGCTTCAAATAATATCTCATAGAAATGAAACAAAACAGGTTTTATGGTTTAGCCACATTTAAGGCTGGGTCAGCTGGTCTGCAGAGAACTCACAGAATGTATTACAATAAAAGAATGTGAGGGGAAATGGGAACAGCTGTGCTTTATTACAAACCTGGGGCTGTTTTAACTACAAAACTTGCTTTATGCCTTTAAGTTTCTGTAGGACTCTGCCATTCTGAGCAGCAGATTCAAAACTCCTATTTCCACAATACCAAAATACTTGGTTTAGTCAGATTTATCTCCTTCTGTGTCCCACCTATATAGCTAAGTGCAAATGAATCTTTCTGCTCAGACCTACCACTTTTCTCCATGCCTCAAAATCACATTTTGTAATCACAAGCCTAATAATAAATGAACTGGCAAATTGCTGGTAATGAAAATGCAATCAAGCCTTTTTCATTCAAAACCCTGTAGTCATCTCAAGTATTCTTAGCTAATAAAATACAGATCTCCATCATATAAAAAACAAAAAGCTATTTAATATTTTTAAAATAATTATCCACTTTCTTATTCCAGAGGGAGAGTCTACACTGGTTTTGCTCCTGATTCATATTCAATATGATTTTTCCAAGAAGAAACATGGAGAAATACTTCAGTTCAAGAAAATCCCTCAAGTAATGACCCATTCTTTGCACATATTGGTGGAAGGTCCCCAGAAGAATAAAAAACATCCATTGCCATGTACTTTATTTTTCTTATTAATTTCATTAATACGATGCAAGTACCTCAAAGTACTACTTACACCAACATTTTAATAATCCAATTAGTAACTTCTAAAGCAATTTCTTAAAAATCACCCTACTGGAGATTATCTGCTTCCCTTTTGGTTTTTTGGGGAGTATTTATTAGAGAGGACTTTCTTCTTCAGTCTGCTACCTTCAGACAACTAGAAGGGCATTGAGGGGGGAAAATAAGAGATCATGCATGTAGATATGTTTCTGTATGTATACAAATACATGTTAATGTAATGGTAACTGGATGAGGCCAGATCAGTGTGTCAGATGAGTGGGTTATGAAATTTTTCAATTTTGCAATTTTTTTATAGTTTTAATTAGGTTTTGTCAATGCTTTCCAGGTTCTTATTTTGTAAATACCAGTTACTTAAAAGAAAATTAATTCTTCATCTAAACTGCTAATGCTGTGCTTATACAGATAAGCTGTTCATAAAAAGACAAGAATTTGAGATAAATGGGTTGTGATAGGAATTATTCTCTGTAATTTTTCAGTTAATGCATCAGTAAATTTTGAAAAAAATCTATTTTTCAATGGGACACATCAACATCAAGAAATGAGAGAGGCAATGAACTATGATGATGAGCCAAAGAATGGAGAATCTTATTCAGAATTCCCTCCATAACTCTGAGGATACGCCTCTTCTCCTGCACTGACTTGAAAAAAAAAAAAAACAACACAAAAAAACAAAACGAAATGACAGTATCCATCTGACAAGACCTAATGCAAAACTGAAACGGGAGATGTTTAAACAACAAAGTATAACTAAGCTATCACCCCACTTGTTTAGAATAGAAGTCAGAATTGGCACTATTCCACTAGTTATTCTTTTGGGCTTTTTTGGTTTGGGGTTTTTTTTTGCAAGAGCTGGCACATTTCTTAGGTATCATATAAAGAGTCAAGAAAGAAATGAAAGTGATCAAAAAGAAATTAATCCATAATTTTTTAAGGCCAGATAATGCTGAACTTCCACATTAATCAGTCTTTAGTTTGTGAATTTCAAAACCAACCTATTACAGTCAAGCTGTAGACAAATTTTGCCATTGTGATGGCTTGATTATGCCTTTTCCAGGGATATCATTGCTACTCCTAGTGTAAGTGGTAGAACTGGATACTTTTCCAAAATATTAATATGTTAAAAATTTTTGGAAAATTATAGGGCCAGGACAAGTCACAGGGAAGAGGTATAATAAAAATCAAGAGCAAAGAAAGTTCAGGAAGTGACAAGAAGAAGGGGGAAAAAGGAGCATTTCAGAATGCCTGGCTTCCCAAGATCTATTTCAAGAGCAGCTGGTGTCCCTTGGAGCTCCTTTATAATGAAAATCTTAAGTGGAAACTATTCAATATTCCAAAGTTCATTTTTATAAAAGAACTAAACTGTAGACAGCTGATGAAAGGGGAGCTGGGCTTCTGGCAATAGTACAAAAGAGTGATGGCCTTATTCTTCACAAGAAGAAATGCAGAAAAGAAACAAAAAAAATGCATATTTCTAGCTGTTCTTATTTATCATAATCTTTATTATTTTCTTTTTGCTTTGCTCAAAAATTTTCATAGTGAAAAAATGCAATACTTTAGTTAAAAGTACTAATAGCAACAGCATTGAGTCTTCTAACTTCTAGAAATAGCACGCGTTATCAACAGGTAAGTTATCCTACTAGGTACTTTTAGAAGTTCACTAATACTGGTTGGTAAAGGAAAATACATGTTTGATCTTCAATATATCGAGACATTTAATTTCTTTTCAACTTTAGTTCACATTTTACCAGTGAGCAGTTGGCAAGACAACTGACCGCCTTTATCAAAACAAAGTCAGCTTTATTTCAAATTTCAAAGTAAGCATACTAGTTAGAAATCCAGTTATCTACATGGAAGTCTTCATTAAGAAGTACTTAGGGTATATGGCTGCTTCTCTTTTCTCACGCAGGAAACAAAATAAATTATTTTATTTCTCCTAAACTGTGATTAGGCTTGAACATGAAAAGCGAAACTATATGCAAAAGGTGAATTTATTGTATTCATAAAATCAAGATAGCTTTCAAAATAACTGCATCACATATTACTTGAATTATAAGCAGGCACTCCAAAAAATCATTGGGTTTACAGAACGCAGAAGTTTAAAATCACATGGACTTTTTTTCCAAGTTGTGGTTAATCGAAAATTCCCCATCTCACTGCAATCTGATGTCAGAACCAGTCATTCTTCTGTTGTCCCATCCCTTTGCTTGAGACAGGACACCAAGTTATCGCCTTCATTCAGCAAGCACTGATCGTTCCCAGAAAGCTTAGCACCTTAACTAGACACAATGTTGAGACAACCGCCTGTTCCATTTACCTACCTCCAGTGTTTATTTTAAATATTTACATTCACATTTAAGTGTGTGAGACTGAAAAATGTAAGTTTCATAATATAAAACAGCTGTATTAATAAAAGGGATCCTTTCTTCTGATGAAACTGAAGACACATCGTTACTTAAGTACTACAACTCGTAACAACATACCAATGTTAACTGACCAAGCTGCCAAATCCTGTTAGTATCTCCCATCAAACAGACCTATAATATAACATCAAGCCCACTTAATGCACACAGCAAATCTAGCAATACATTTAAATACAATTCCCAATGAAAACAAAAAAAGGGAATTCAGTCTGTAACATTAAATATTTCATTCAGACATTCATTCAAACATTTTGCCTGTTGGCACAGCTATCCTTCCCCTTTCAGAAAATACTGTTTAGACTGTATATTGATGTTTCCCCCTTATAGAGAATATCATAGGATAATTCATGTTGTAATGGACATCAGGAGGTTTCTAGCTCAACCTCCTGCTTAAAGCAGGATCAGCTAAGACATCAGATCAGGTTGCTAGGGGCTTTATCCATTTGACTCTTGAAAACTTCCAAGGAGGGAAACTGCACAACTTTTCTGTTCCAATGCTTGATTGAATATATCAACACCTTTCCTTGATTTTTACAAACAAATTAAATTTAGCCGTTGCTAAGATGAAGTGCATTATTCAAATTTTATGGATAGGAAAAACAATTTCATGCAGAAACTAATACAGCAGTAAATTCAAGCACATGCCTAACAACTTTGAGTACTGGCTTGACCAGGAATCAACAGCAATTCAGAGATCTGCTTGAGTTCAACTATTTTGCTGAACTGGAGAAAATTGAATTGTCTATGGTAAAGCAGGATGTTTCCAACAAAGCTATAAAAAGCACATCCATCTCATGACTAAATCATGATCAACAAGCCAACGCCTTTGCATGGGAACAACACATAATTTGGCCACCATGTGTAAATTATAAAAGCATTCCATATGTACAAGCAAAGAACTTGTCAAATACATACATTTATATTTCTTCATTTCAGCAGTGCACTACTCATATGAGCTCTTAAGATTAAACAGATACAAAAATATTTTTACATACTGTCTCATATTAATTATAATATTTAGTCTGTGGTGCAAACCATAGCTCATCCATGTCCCCCATTTCAGACTCAAGAGCTATTAAGTTATTGCAAATAGTATTTTTATCACATCTAAAGGACTGCTTCATGTAAACAAAATACTATGGTGCAGTGGTAACTCCTCCAGTCACAGTTTTATTCAGATCTCAATTTAGTGAGAGGCTTATATCTTCTTTCTGTAAGTATTTCTCTGAAATAGCTTAACATAATATGATAAAAATAAGTATAAACCCAGAAAAAAACCCAATTATTTTATTTGCCAGCCAAGAAACCCACAAAACTTAGCAGAGTTGAGCAAAAATACCGTATATGTTCCAGACAGAAATGCTGATGTTTCTTCATCATTAGAACTATCTAAGTTGCTGAGCATTTCTACTGTTTACTGCTACTTAAAACTCTGGCAAAGTAAGTGTCCTGTCTGTCCTTGCTTTCTGCCAATGCATATATAGAAATCCATACTTACATGCCTCATTTAAAAAATTGAACTCCTGAATGAATTTTTCAAAGGAACTATGGAGGAAAAATACATCAATTTTTTTTCTTCTTTCTTTCAGCAAAAGTGTCTTTTACTTCAAAAAATGTTAGTGACTATAGTTTGAAGCCATCAATGTAGGCAAGCTTTGAACGGTCTTTCCTGTACCTCAAAAAATGTACCAAAACCTAGCCAACTTTTATGAAGAAAGTACTGTGTTGTTTCAGTGCCGAAGAACAAAAGCCACCTTATGGTCCATGAAGAAGAGTAAAAATTGAGACTAATGCCTGGTAAAAGCACAGAAAAAGTGACTGGAGACTAAGAAGACTGGACTGAACTGACATTGCAAAGAGAGAAGAGAATGCTCTGGGGAATAAAGAAAAGTAAATGGAAGGAATGCTGACAGGCAAAAAGCAAGGAGAGGCAGGACTGGCTGAGACAAGAAAGTGAAGAAAATTTGGTGTAGTCAAGACCAGGAATACCTAAAAAATGAAATCTGAGACTGGCTAAAAGAGGATAAGGAGGCTGTCATTAGGACACCTGTATAAAGGATGAAGTGAAAAGGACTTGCAGAAGACTCCTCCACCATGATACATTCTCTCTAAAGCCTAGAATAGAAAGGACTCCAATCTTTCACTACTTTTCCGCTATTAGAAGTGCCTGTGCATATGCACTACAAAGTATGCCATTCTGCTTTATCCCCGGCATACACAAAATAGGACTGCACCCTCTTAATGCTATCACTCATAATGCTAAAAGTTCAAGAGCTTTTGCAAAGGATTCAACTTTTCCAATCCTGTTGATAGCCGTTGTGGGTCTAAAACAGTAACACAAGAAGAAAATTACTTTGGGAGTTGAAAATCTGCATTTTTTTTTTGTTTAAATTCCCTTAAGTTTAATTTTATATGTTTTAAGAAAGTTTATGGGACATGTATGCACATTTTTATCCCACAAACAACATGAAAGAATATTATTAAGATTACTAATAATAATTCAGTGGTTACTAAATTAAACACTCAAAAGTTATAAAATGACAAACACTGTTGTCTGTGCAACCATAATTAACTTCCCTTGAGTGTGTATATTTTTGTATAATATCTACGTAAACATGTACTGCTTCTTCAAAGTTACCTTGCCTCATTCAGCGCACAGGATGAACATGCACAGAAGATGATACAGCCGCTAAGCAGGCAGGACTCTTGTCTTACCTACTGAAAAGCAGGAATATGTGTAGTGAATGAGGCAGGGCTTGCAGAAAGGGACAGGTGCTCTGTAATATGCCACAAGGCTTTAATGATTAAAGTCCTCCTTTTGTAGTTTCCCCCATTCCTCTTACTGTCATGAAAATCATTTAACCCAAAATTTCTATCATCTGTAATTAATTGTGAATTCATTTTTTTTTCCCCATCTACTCTGCAGATGCATTCACAGATGTGTGGAGCACTCAGGACTGTTACTATAAGCAGTGGCAGTTGTAACTCAAGCAAATATATTTACAAAAATTCTAGAAATTTCAAATTGGACATCAAAGATGAGTGAATACTTTTCACCTAACCCTCTTTGTGCCTCTGCTGACCATTTGTAAAAGTCTTGTTTTATCTGATGTAGTGTTTGATAAACTAGTAATTATTTGCAAGGCATTCTGATCCTGTAATGATAAGCACTTCAGCAAAGGCCATGCAGATGCTATCAGTTCTGTCTTCAAAGCAGAATTGAGTAAGGTGGAGTTAATAAATCATGAGCTCACATACTGATCAATGAAAAGTACTGAATTGTGTTACGTGAGCTCTATCCATCCTGTGCACTGAATGAAATAGTAGAAAAAAGATAGTATATGATCGTGTAGTTAAGATTGTATCAGAAAGACATGCTAAAAAAGGCACTTGGAAGCTCCTTCTTCTATAATCTTAACAAACTTGGGATTTCTTTTACAGAAGGTGTTTAAGATACTTGATTTAAGATCTACAAAATCAAGAAAGTTCTTGCATTATCAGGCAGCTGTGCTGAGGCAGCATTACTTTCTGGCATCTGTCAGGAATAAAACTGGAAATCTGTTATTAGTTTAGAACAGCATTGTGGATAATACAAACGTGGACAAGTAGAGAAGTGTTTTGCTTAGCTTCTTATTTTTCCCTCTTGCAAAGTTTAGGGATGGATAAGGTATACTTTGATGCAATGTGTGACTAAACACAAATACAGAAAACAAGCAACCAATGCTGACAATAGGTGGCAAACAGACAAAAGCTCCATACTACCAACAGGCTCCTGCAACACTAAGCAACGTTCTTATTGCAGAAATTTTGGTCGATTATTATTATTTGTATGACACAGCCAAACATCATCCTTCCATAGGGATTTGTACAATATTTGCAGTTCAATAAAGACATTTAAAGCTACTAATGGCAGAAGAGGAAAATGGAGAATTTTTATAACTTCAGGTTATTTCAGAAAGCTTTCTCTTATGCAATGTCAAGCCGTGCGTTCATTATTTTTACTGGTTTACAAGTAATTTTATACAAAAGACTGATACTAAGTATATTTGTTAACACCTCCTTTCATACAGCCACGTCTGCATAGGTAGCTGTATTTTTAGGCAATTTTTTTGCCTAAGTCGTACACACCAGTAATTACATAATGGTTTATTTTCAAAACCTTAACAAAATATATTTAAAGAGTTCTTTAATGTGCTTTAATATAATACCCAATGAAAATATTCTTATCTCATAGGTCACAGTTTACACTCATTACCAAATGGAGCACAGTCGATTAACTGCATAGATAATCTCCGGCAGGTTTTATAAGCAGAATTAAACGGCGGTTCCTAGGGCGGATGGAATGGGTAAGGAAGCCCCTGGCTCGTCCTGCGGCTCAGGCCCCGCACCCGCGGGCACCTCAGCCCCTCCAGGTGACTCTGGGCAGGGCTCAGCAACGCCAGTGCCCGCAAGCGGTATTTCTGTTCTCACCAGCAGGTGTTACTACAGCCAGCCTGAATCTCTGCCGTTTACGGGGAAACTGACACGGAAAAGACGAGCAATTAGCATTTTACAAGGGGAAAACAAAGTGAAACACTATTATTTTTACTGCGAGAAGCTGCAGTGGAAAAAACCCCACCAAATCTTTTTTTAGCTGTTCGCCATTAAATACACGCCAAAGGCAAGCAAGTAAAGGAGGGGGGGCACGGCTGGGCGTGCAGAAGGCTCGGAACGGCAACCCGCCGCTGAAACGATGCGCAGCGAGAACGCGGCTCGGATACATCCCCCCCCGCACCACCCCCGCTGCCCAAAGCCATCGGTCCCACAGCGAGAACCCGCGACGAGACGCAGAATTAAGCTTTCCCTGCGGCACCCTCCCTCCCTCCC